>NC_056578.1:5101706-5174206 GCF_018340385.1 Cyprinus carpio | reverse complement strand
GTATCAGGTAAGCTGTAAATATCACTGACAATAAATGTGCTATGTGGTAATTGTTCAGTGACCATCACAATAATGTTAATAATGCAGTTTATTTGCGTAAACAGCATGCTTTCTTTTTTTATTTCAGAAAAATAATAACCTGTTGCAAAGCGAGCCAATGCAAATAAGCAGCCCACTCAGGAACCTGGAACACAGCTAAGACCAAGCGAGGCACACACTCCCATCTCTACAAAGTCTCTTCAGAAAAGTATGTCCTTCAGAGCACATAAACAATATACATTTTGGAAAAGCCATGTATGTGATGTTTATTTATATTTCAACATGACGCATGAGCCTGCATTTATTTAATCCAAAATACAGAAAGTTGCATTTGCTAAAGCAGTCATATTGTGAAATATTTTTACTGTTTAAAATAACTATTTTAGCTTTCTATTTGAATATATTTAAAAATGTAATTTATTCCTGTGATCAAAGCTAAATTTTCAGCATCATTACTCCAGTCTTACTCCAAGTGTAACAATATACACTATACAATTTAAAAGATGGGAGTCAGTGTATATATATATATATATATATATATATAGATATATATAATATATATATATAATATATATATATATATATATATATATACACACACACACACACACCACAGTACAGGTCAAAAGTTTGGAAACATTACTATTTTTAATGTTTTTGAAAGAAGTTTCTTCTGCTCATCAAGCCTGCATTTATTTGATCAAAAATACAGAAAAAAATGTAATATTGTGATATATTATTACAATTTAAAAAAAAAAATAAATAAATTTATTATACTTTAAATTATCATTTATTTCTGTGATGCAAAGCTGCATTTTTGGGATCATTAACACATGATCATTTAGAAATCATTCTAATATGATGATTCATTATCAAAGTTGGAAACCGTTCTGCTGCTTAATATTTTTTCAGAACATGTGATACTTTTTTAGGATACTTTGATGAATAAAAAGTAAAAAAAAAAAAAAAAAAAAAAAAAAGAAGCTATGTTTTTAAAATATAAATATTTTGTAATAATATACACTACTGGTCAGTAATTTGGGGACAGTAATTTTTTTTTCTTTCTTTTTTTAAATAAAATTAATACTTTTATTCAGCAAGGATGTGTTAAATTGATAAAAAGTGATAGTAAAGAAAATATATTTGTAACATCAACCATCCATTCATCCAGCCGCCAGAGGGCGCCATCTCCTCATTACTGACTGTGCTCTTCTTCTTCCTCCACTTCCTGTAGCTTCCTGTTTAAATCCAGCTCAGTTGTACAACAGATTGCGAAGTATTGCCAGCTAACCCCTGTCTCTACCAAGCGTTTTCTCATTGCCACATTGATTGCCTCGTGTATGTTCTTTGCCTGTTCTTGACCTTGTTTTGTTGGATTACGATTTGGATTTGTTTGCTGTACGGACTGCTTGCTGTGATATTGACCTTGCTTGTTATTTGACCAAGATTATCTGCCTTATCCTTGTGTGTGGTTTTCTCCTCCACAATAAACATCTCCGCAAATGGATTCAAATACTCAACCGAGTCAGTCATCCTTACAGAATACTTCGCCTGACCAGAATCCAGCGGAGATTTCACATCTTCAGGCCGCCTTTGCTTATCAAAATGAGAGGATTACGGAGTTCCAAGCTCAACTTTCATCTCTGCGAGCCGCTAATGAACATCTCACCCGTTACATACAATCTCTCCCAGCGACTCGACCTGAGGCGGTAAGATTTTCCTTTACCAGATAAATTTGATGGCACAGCGGAAAGGTGCAAGGGGTTTCTTCGTCAATGTTCCATTTATGTTGAGAACCAGCCTGAGGCCTTTCTACGTGATACCACTAAATGTTCATTTATGATGTCACTGTTTACTGGCAAAGCTCTCGAATGGGCATCTGCTGTGTGGGATCAAGATGATATGATACGGACCTCATTCGATTATTTTTCGAAGCAGATTACTGAGGTTTTTCAGTACCCAGCTGGAGGGAGAGATGTATCTATGCAGTTGTTGGATTTGTGTCAAGGAAATCGTACTGCTGCAGAATACGCAGTAGATTTTCGCACCATAGCAGCGCAAAGTGGCTGGAATGAGGCCGCGCTTAAACCAATCTTTAAGCGAGGTCTTCACCACAAATTACAATCAGAGATTGCTTGTAAGGACATGAATATGGACTTACAGCAACTTATAACCACCACGATCCGTATTGATAATCTGATACGTAACCATCCCACCTGTCCCCTAACAACTTCAATGTCTGCCACAACTGCTAGTGGCCTGGAACCTGTTGAACCCATGCAAATCGGCCTGACCAAAATCTCACTGGAGGAACGTGAACGACGGCGTGTACAGAGACTATGTTTTTACTGTGGGCAACCAGGTCATCAATGCCGTCACTGCCCCAACAAGCCCACACCATCTAAAGTGAGTATACATTCAGGTAATCTATTCACCAAGTGCTTGACTCTCGTTATGACCATCACTTATGCAAGTTACGTACAATGTGTTTCAGCATTAATTGACTCAGGATCGGCACTGAACCTAATTCACCATGAATTGGTGGCTAAACTCAACATCCCTGTGATCCCTTGCATACCACCGATTCACATCACCGCCATCAACACTCAACCCATTGGCAAAGGTATCACTCATAAAACCATCCCTATTACAGTCAAGATCGGTGTGTTCCACTCTGAAACCCTCTCATTTTATGTTACAACTACACCCCAGCATCCAATAATACTAGGAAATCCCTGGCTCACCATTCACGACCCACAGATTTCTTGGGGTTCCAGAGAACTTACCAAATGGTCACCGCATTGCCACAGTCATTGTCTACAAGGTCATATACCACTTCCATGTCTAACCACAAGGGTTGAAAGTCCAATAACTAACGAAGCAGTTAAGATTCCCCCCGAGTACATTGAATTCCAGGAAGTCTTCAGCAAAGCCAAAGCTGCTACGTTACCTCCACACCGCCATTGGGACTGTGCCATAGACCTATTACCTAACACAGCACCTCCTAAAAGCAAGGTATATCCATTAACTATACCAGAAACGCAGGCCATGGAACAATACATTGAAGAAGCTCTGGAGTCAGGCTTTATCCGCCCATCCACATCACCCGCAGCATCTGGATTTTTTTTTGGTGGAAAAAAAAAAGGATGGTGGCCTACGCCCCTGTATCGATTATCGTGGTCTAAACTCCATCACTATCAAGAACAGGTACCCACTCCCATTAGTTCCCTCAGCCTTAGAACAATTACGGGAAGCCAAGATTTTTACTAAGCTTGATCTACGAAGTGCCTATAATTTAATCAGGATCAGAGAAGGTGATGAATGGAAGACAGCATTTATCACCACCAGGGGGCACTATGAATACTTGGTAATGCCGTACGGCCTATCCAATTCACCATCTGTGTTTCAATCATTTATCAATGAGATCTTTCGGGACATTCTAAATGACCACATTATCGCCTACATTGATGACATTCTAATATATTCGAAGACACGTGAGCAACATATCCAACATGTGAAAGATGTTCTGTCCCGATTACTGGCAAACCACTTATATGTTAAGACTGAGAAATGTGAATTTCATGTCTCACATACCACTTTTTTAGGCTACAAGATCAGTCATCATGGAGTGGAGATGGACGCAAGGAAGGTTGAGGCAGTTACAGAGTGGCCACGTCCCACTACGGTAAAGGAAATACAGAGATTCTTAGGATTTGCTAACTTTTACAGGAGATTCATCAGAGACTACAGTACCATTGCAGCACCACTCACTGCTTTGCTTAAGGGGAAACCAAGGAAACTATCATGGACAACGCTTGCCCAGAGCGCATTTGATACCCTGAAGACAAGCTTTACCACTGCTCCAATTCTGAAGCACCCAAACCCTGACCTACCATTCATAGTGGAAGTAGATGCTTCTGACGTCGGCATCGGAGCAGTTCTATCCCAGAGACAAGGAAACCCTGGTAAAGTTTTTTCCATGTGCTTTCTTTTCCAGAAAACTAACCACAGCAGAGGAAAAACTATGATGTAGGAAACAAGGAACTACTTTCCATCAAGGAAGCACTGTCTGAGTGGAGACACTGGTTGGAGGGAGCACGTCATCCATTTCAGGTGATTACAGATCACAAAAATTTGGAGTATATCAAGAGTGCTAAACGTCTGAACCCGAGGCAGGCTCGGTGGTCATTATTCTTCACAAGATTTCATTTCACAGTAACATATCGCCCAGGAAGCAAGAATGGTAAAGCCGACGCGTTGTCACGAATATATGAGTCAGAGGAAACTTATTGCTGCCAAGGACCAATTCTACCCCCATCAGTCATTTTGGCACCTATTCGTTGGGATATAATGGAGGAAATTCAAAGAAAACAACTAACAGAACCCACACCATCAGGTTGCCCCCCCTAACCGCCAATACGTTCCAGGATCTCTTCGGCAGCGCATCATGCAATGGGTTTCTACATCTCTGAGCTCCGGACATCCTGGCATTCAGCGGACAGAGGAACTGGTACGCAATTCATTTTGGTGGCCTAATTTAACAAAGGATGTCTCTTTGTATGTCAAATCTTGCAGCATGTGTGCACAGTCAAAAACACCACGAAAACTTCCAGCTGGTCTCTTGGAACCCTTGCCTATCCCTCGGCGGCCCTGGTCTCATCTGGCAGTGGATTTCATCACAGATCTACCCAGCTCTAACGGCTGCACCACCATACTGGTAATTGTTGATAGATTTTCTAAGTCCTGTCGTCTGGTTCCACTAAAAGCATTACCCACAGCTATGGAGACAGCACAAGCTTTATTTCAACATGTTTTTCGAATTTATGGCATACCAGAGGATATTGTTTCTGACAGAGGCCCACAATTCACGTCCCGAGTATGGCAAGCCTTCTGCAAACAATTAGACATAAATGTCAGTTTAACATCAGGTTATCACCCTCAAGCAAATGGACAGGTGGAAAGAGTAAACCAAGAAATTGGACGATATCTTAGATCCTACTGTAGTCAAGAACAGGAACGTTGGAATGAATTCCTACCCTGGGCAGAATATGCAAGAAACTCCCTTACTCACTCATCTACAGGACTCACCCCCCTTCAAGTGTGTTTTAGGATATCAACCCCCCATGTTCCCTTGGTCGGGTGAACCTTCAGAAGTTCCGGCAGTGGATGACTGGGTCAGAAGAAGCGAAAGAGTCTGGGACAGCGCTCATGTGAGGCTACAGAGGGCAATCAGAGCCCAGAAAACCCAAGCAGATCGTAGGAGAAGTCCCCACCCAAACTATCAGCCGGGTCAGAGGGTATGGTTATCGACTCGAGATCTACGGTTACGACTACCCTGCAAGAAGCTCAGTCCACGGTATGTAGGCCCATTTCGGATAATAAAGCAAATTAATCCAGTAACATACAGGTTAGAGCTCCCAGCTCATTATCGCATTTCTCCTTCATTTCATGTATCTCTGTTAAAACCCGCTCATCCTGCTTCCGGTCCTGCCTCCGAGGAGAGGGAGCCCCCCCCCACCACTGGATGTTGATGGAGCTCCGGCTTACCTGGTCAAGGATATCATAGATTCCAGACGTCGGGGGGGCAGGCTACAATACCTAGTGGACTGGGAGGGCTACGGCCCAGAAGAAAGATCATGGGTGGCCGCCAAGGACATATTAGACCCATCATTGACCCGGGATTTCCATCATGCACATCCGGATCGTCCAGCACCTCGACCAAGGGGACGTCCACGAAGAACACCTGGAGGTGTTCCTAGGGGGGAGGAATCTGTAACATCAACCATCCATTCATCCAGCCGCCAGAGGGCGCCATCTCCTCATTACTGACTGTGCTCTTCTTCTTCCTCCACTCCCTGTAGCTTCCTGTTTAAATCCAGCTCAGTTGTACAACAGATTCCAAAGTATTGCCAGCTAACCCCTGTCTCTACCAAGCGTTTTCTCATTGCCACATTGATTGCCTCGTGTATGTTCTTTGCCTGTTCTTGACCTTGTTTGTTGGATTACGATTTGGATTTGTTTGCTGTACGGACTGCTTACTGTGATATTGACCTTGCTTGTTATTTGACCACGATTATCTGCCTTATCCTTGTGTGTGGTTTTCTCCACAATAAACATCTCCGCAAATGGATTCAAATACTCAACCGAGTCAGTCATCCTTACAATATTATTAGAATATATATTATTAGAATTTTTTTATTTTTATTTTGAATAAATGCAGTTATTTTTAACCTTTTATTCATCAAATATATTAGACAGCAGAACTGTTTCCAACACTCATAATAAATCAGAATATTAGAATGATTTCTAAAATGATCATGTGATAGACTGGATGTTACATGTGACACTGAAGGCTGGAGTAATGATGCTGAAAATTCAGCTTTGCATCACAGGAACAAAAATTTTTTTTTAAAGTATATTCAAATAGAAAACTATTATTTTAAGTTGTAATAATATTTCACAATATTACGGGTTTTTTTTCTGTATTTTTGATCAAATAGATGCAGGCTTGATGAGCAGAAGAGACTTTTAACATAAACAAACCAAATGTATGTGTGTGTATATATATATATATGTGTGTGATATATGTGTGTGTATATATATATATATGTGTGTGTGTGTGTGTGTGTGTGTGTATATATATATATATATACTTTGTTTAGCACACAAGTGATGATAAATACAATAATCATGTTAGAAACAATGCTGTTCTTTCAATTAATAAAAAAAAGATAATCTTTTCAAAAATAATAATAATAAATGTTTTTTTTTTATTTCTGAAAGATTGTGTGACTGGACTAATGATGCTAAAAATTCAGCTTTGATTGTTCCTAATAAACTGCACTCGAAAGTGAATCTCAAATTATTTTGTGGGTTAATTAAATATATTCAAAATAAACTACAAACCTAAAAATATATACGTTTATTTTGTCCTCACATTCTTTCCTGTAACTCTTCCCTCTCGGTCACTCAGCTGGCTGAAAGGCTCATTATGCAGCTCATTATGCGGGTCTTTGTCTTCTCAGGTGTGAATCACACACATATTCATGATAGTTGACGCCTACTCGCATATGCCCTTTTGAAACAAAAAGTGTCTTTAGAAATGTTAAATTAATCTATTGTTTTCTGTGAGTGAGTAAACAATATGATTTTCACATCATTTTGAAGCAAAAATTCTAGGCTACAAGCTCCAGGTTTGACAGTCTTGTGAACAAATGTTTTGTATGTGTTTTATGACCTTATTTCAGTGACTTTAAAATAGTATTTTTTTTACTAACCACGCATAAACGTTGTTTTCTCAAAAACACAATCATGTACGTACATGCTATTTACATATTATTGTAGCCCAGTTTGTACTGATTACAGTGTTATTAGACTTTAGCCATTTATCTATTTATAAGCAACTGAAAAAAGCACAAAAGTCAGGGGATGTCAAAACTTCTCCAGGCCCCCAAAACCCCCTTAGACCTCAGAGGGTTAATAAGAATGATAAACATTTTCCACATTTTCAAAGCAGCGTTTGTATTCATTTAATAGGCTAAACATTTTTTTTTTTATTTCAGATTTGGCCTACAGTTTACAGCCTACGCTACATAACCACTTAACTTTTGATTTATTTAACATTTTGCGTTTTTACGTTCGCTGTGCAAAAAAAGAATGGCATCCACTGTACCGGGGTTTAATATATTTCGCCTAGACTCCAGCACCCGGCCAGCAGAGCTGAATGTGCGCTCGCTTGATGCGCTTGTGGCTGGGATACAGAGAATCATTTTTAACACCATGGCAAGCACAGGAAAGGCGATTGACTGTGACTGCCAGAAGCTTAGAAAGTCCTCTCCATCCCAGAAGAACTGGCCCTCAAAGTAGCGCATTTTATTACCTTTCTGGACATGGACAGTATACCGTACATACATTTTCAATGGAGGAACAGAAAGCTCTCAGACTAAATCTAAAATATCTTAAACGGTGTTCCCAAGATGAACGGAGGTCTTACAGGTTTGGAACGACATGAGGGTGAGTCATTAATTACATAATTTTCATTTTTGGCTGAACTAACCCTTTAAGAGTCTTCGTAGCGTGCTAAGAGACAACATTATCGAGAAACACAGCCCAAGACTCTGCTGCTCTAGTATAATTTCAGGGCTGCGTTTCTCGATAACGTTGTCTCTTGGAGTCACTGCAAAGACTCCTAACGTATAACTTAACTAAAGGTATACCATTTCTAGGCGTGTCGCCCCGAACCATACTTTAGGAAGCTGTTTAAGATATACCTACTTGCGTGCGACTCTACCAGGTGCTGTAAATTGCAATTCTTCATAAACAAATTACATCCACATCTACAAAATCAATAACCATCACATGCACAAAATTACTCACTGCTTTACCAGAGAAATAGCCCTTAGTTACAAAATAATCACTTCAGAAATAGTTGAAATTGCATGTATTAGGATGTTTTTATAGACTTGTTATCGTTTCTTATTCAAAAGTGATGTACGCGTGCACGTATGCGATAAGATACAGTGTAACATAAGAACGACGTAGCGTTAAGAAGGTTTCGGGAAACCCAGCCCTGCTGGATTCGGGACAACTGCTTTGATTTCGGAACACCCATAGATTCAGGCCCACCTCAACTTAATCCAGGCCCACCCATCTGTCACGTTCTGCATCCGCCACTGCTTGCGCAGTCAGACAAGAGTGCAGGTGTGCTAAACGCAGGTGGAGGAAGGATAAACTTCATATATCATACAGAATTTTCAGGGAGTGTCTTAGGCAGTATCAGAATGCTGTTAGGGAGGCACAGTTTAAATATATGTCTGATTTAATTGCACAAAACTCTTTTAGAGGTCTAAGGCTCTCTTTAGCACAATTAATGCCCTTCTAAATCCCTCTACTAATGTTCTACCTGAGGTTTCTACTGACCTGTGTGATCAGTTTTTAAGACATTTCATCCATAAAATTGAGTGTATTCACTCAAATATTCAGTCCCAGAGGTTTTCATCCATGTAAATGCCCCCCTGTGAAAGCTTTTTCAACCCGTGTCGCCCTCACAGCTTCATGATATTGTTTCTAGTATAAAATTTTCTGTTTGCTCTTCTTATGTTTTGCCTACATATATTTTTAAGGAGTTTTTTTTCAGCTCTGAGTCCAGTTGTGACCGCCTTAGTTAATAGTTCATTGGTCAATGGGGTGGTACCTACTAATTTCAAACATGTTGCAGTACTAATTTCAAACATGTTACAAACATGTCATTTCCTAAGCTCTGGAAAATGTTGTTTACCATCTGATATCTTCATACCTGAGTGTTTTTAGTATTTTTTGACAAAAATTTCAGTCGGGTTTTAGGGAGCTACATAGTACTAAATCAGCTTTGTTGAAGGTTTTAAATTACATCTTACTCACTCTGGATGCAGGTTCTGGCTGTATTTTAGTTTTGCTTGATCTGAGTGCAGCATTTGACACTGTATATCACAATATTCTTTTACACAGACTAGAACATGTAGCTGGGCTTCGAGGTTCTGTGCTGGAGTGGTTTGCATCTTATCTAAAAGGTAGAACGTTTTCTGTCAAAGTAGGGAATTGTTTTTCTTCCCATGCCCCAATACATCATGGTGTACTCCAGGGCTCCATCCTGGGTCCTCTTTTGTTTGCATTATATGTGCTTCCACTTGGTCATATTATACAGAGACACAATTTATCTTACCATTTTTATGCCGATGACACTCAGATCTACTTAGCTCTATGAAGAAATTCAGTCGGGTTTCAGGTCCCATCATAGCACAGAAACTGCACTTGTTAAAATTACAAATGACTTGCTTCTTGTGTCAGACCAAGGCTGCATCTCATTGCTAGTTTTACTTGATCTTAGTGCGTTCAACACCATAGATCATGACATACTCATAGATTGATTACAAAACTATACAGATATTCAAGGGCAGGCTTTAAGATGCTTTAGATCCTACCTATCTAATCTAACAGAGTGTATTAAAAATGTAAAAGATTGGATGACCAATAATGTTCTCCAGTTGAATTTGGATAATACAGAAATATTATTTATTGGACCAAAAAACAGTACACAGAATCTCTTGGATTACAATTTGCAAGTAGACAGATGTACTGTTACTTCCTCTAGTCAAAAATCTGTCTGTTATATTAGACAGCAACTTGTCTTTTGAAAATCATATTGCCCATGTTGCAAAAACAGCATTATTCCATCTTAGAAACATTGTCAAGCTACAAAACATGTTACTGTACCCGTTTCTGATGCAGAAAAGCTAGTTCATGCATTCATGACCTCTAGACTGTATAACTGTAATGCACTGCTTACTGGTTGTCCTGCATCTTCAATAAACAAGCTACAGGTATTCCAAAATGCAGTGGCTAAAGTCCTTACCAGGTCAAGAAAATATGACCATATTACCACAATTCTACAGTCTCTGCACTGGTTACCTATTAAGTTCTGTATCAGTTACAAAATATTATTGCTTACCTACAAGGCCCTAAATGGTTTAGCTCCTGCATACCTAAAAATTCTAAAAACACTCCACAATAAAACACACTCCCCAAACAAACAAAACACTTTTGATAGTACCTAGGATAGCAAAGTCCACTAAAGGAGGTAGAGCTTTTTCACATTTGGCTCCCAAACTCTGGAATAGCCTTCCTGATAATGTTTGGGGTTCAGACACACTCTCTCTGTAAATCTAGATTAAAGACATATCTCTTTGGCCAAGCATTCAAATAATTCATCTCATAATCTTGTACTGCAGTTATATCTGATCAAATGCACATTATTATTCCTTAGCTTGGGTTCAACAAATATTTTTGCTTGGTTGGAACAGCAGCTAATTATGTCTCTATTTGTTTCTCTGTTTCTGCCAAGCTTCAGTCTGGATCCGACCCTTACAAAGACCTAAAGTAACCGAAAACTTGAGAAGAGATTATGCAAACCCCTCAGATGACCTCAGATGATGCCAACCCTGAAATAACATAAACTACTAAATTTTGCTACAATTTTTAAAAGCATCATATAATCATTGCTGTTAATAGTGTTTATTGTCTGTTTGATTGTCATTAACTGAATTTTACCCTACATTTCTGATATATGTGCTAGTACTAAATATATTGTAGAAACGTAATTTTCTGTAAAGCTGCTTTGCAACCTTTTGTATTGTGAAAAGCGCTATACAAATAAACTTGAATTGAATTAATTTGCAGACTGAGACGTTGTTTCATATTACAACACAGCAAATCCCCTACAACTGATGTTTAGCCACAGCCTTTGATGAAATCAACTGAAATAAAAGAAGAAACTAATGCCAGGAACACACTACCTGACTTTCAAAGTCATTGGATCGCTGTTTTTCTCACACTACATGACTGTCCAGTGTACCACTAAGTGCTGTTGTGTGCACATTACACAATGGACTGGTATCAAGGGGGTCACACGTTACACAACAATAGGAAGAATTGTCTGTGTTTCTAGCAAATCATGCCACGTAAGAGAAACTAACTGAATATTTCCCTATCACAGGAGTATGCAGACATGTTTAAAGATGCTACTTTTTACTTCTTCATTTTTTTTATCTCCTGTGTATAAAACCACATTGGTAAAACCAGTGTGAGAATGGAAAATGTTCTCACACGTGTAAAAAAAAAGAAAGAAAGACAGAAACCACCTGAGGCATAACACTAAACAACTCTTCATTAGCTTAAACCTATTTCTATCATATTATATAGAATACAATTGAGTCTTAGGGTCAAAAATCCTGAGCAAAAAAATTATTAATTAATTAATTAAACAGGTTTCAAGGGTTTCAAGGAAAAATTATCCAAAAACAGTATCCAGCATACTCAGTTGTCAGACACTACTGGGTCTTCAAATAACATTTTATTTGACACTCAAGATGGGTTTGGTGAACACAGGGATAAAAAAGTACCCCATGTGTAGAATGAAATATACATCTGTATGTGTATGCATATTATATATATATATATTAGGGCTGTCAAATGATTAATCATGATTAATCACATCCAAAATAAAAGTTTTGTTTATATAATATATGTGTGTATACTGTGTATATTTATTATGTATATATAAATACACACACATGCATGTATATATTTAAGAAGAATATGTTATGTTTATATATTAAATATATTTATATATAATATAAAATATAAGAATATAAATATATAAATGTATTTACATGTAAATATTTTCTAAATATATAATTTATGTGTGTGTATTTATATATACATAATAAATATACCCTGTACACATACATATATTATGTAAACAAAACTTTTATTTTGGATGTGATTAATCGTGATTAATCATTTGACAGCCCTAATATATATATATATACACACACACACACATATATACACACATATATATACACACACACATATATATATTGGAAATTGTATGAGGGGCCGTACAAGCCATAATTCCTTCTGGCACGCTCACACACATACATTCTCCTTTCACATACATACATTTCTACTCTCACACACTTACATTCTCCTTTCACATACATACATTTCTACTCTCACACACATACATTCTCCTTTCACATACATACATTTCTACTCTCTCACACACACATACATTCTCCTTTCACATACATATATTTTTTTGCTTTCACACACACTTACATTCTCCATTCACACACACACACACACACACACACACACACACATATATATATATATATATATATAATGTATGTATGTCTGAAGAGAATTATGTGTATGTAAGAGAAGAATGTATGTACGTGTGAGAGAGAATATAGTAGAAACGGAAGGAGTATAGTGGAAGCGGAAGGAGTATAGTGGAAACGGAAGGCGTATAGTGGAAACGGAAGGCAGGTTAGGCGCGATCAGGGTCACCGGGACAGGTCTTGATCAGCATGGCAGAAGTATTTCAGCAAGCTACCTGGGTTTTAAAAAATAAATAAATATTATCATTGTGAAAAGGTTACATGGCCTCTTCCCTTGAGCGAGTTGTGATTGAGGACGCGGGTTCAGCCTCAGTCGTGTTGCCAGATACACGTATTATAAGCGCCGGTTTTTTTTTTTTTTTTTTTTTTTTTTTTAAATTTTTGTTTTTCACTTAATGGAGGAAGTGAATAAATTGGGAGGTTGCAAGTTAGGATCAGCGATATCTTTATATTATTTCCATAACTCAAGATTTAGACTCATTGCGGTTTATTTATTTAGATTTTTATTAATTTTTTTTTTTTTCAATATCTTGCAACGCCAGCATATCTGACAGTAATCAAAAACGACCAGGTTAAAAACAGCGCGGGCAGGTTATTCCTGACAGAATGCAATTTGGTAACACAAACGTAGTGATCATCATGATATATTATATTCAAGACAGATGCACTGAAGACGGACACAAAGAGGAGAGAACAGTCGCGCAATACTGTACCAGACAGAACAAATACATTGAAATACTGAAAGAAAACCATAATTATGGAATTAGGGTGGAGTGAATAAGGATGTATTTCTGAGGAGAAATGACTGTCTTCCGAAAAGTTTCGATGGCATTTTCTTTTTCCTCTTACCGTCGTTAAATACACATTAAAGGAGTGTTAATTAGCGCAGCGCTGCGTGCAGCAATAACTCAGGAAACGCTAGTGTTCTATAAGCGCCACCTGCTGTCAGAGATTGAGTTTGCATTATATATATATATATATATATATATATATATATATATATATTATATATATATATATATATATATATATATATATATATATATATATATATATATATATATATATATATATATATATATACACACACACACACACACACAATCGGCTCACTTGATTGTAAAATAAATAAATAAAATCGGAAATTGGAATACATCACGAAAAATCCTGATCAGTGCATCCTTAATGTTAATAGAGTTAGACCTACCTGAAAGACCTGAAAAAGCATGGTTCATTTCAGTTTTATCGTTGAACTATTGTACTTATTTGTGCAAAATGGTTATTATTTATTACAATACAATGTTACAGTCAACAATGAAAACAATAAGTCTTATTTATTGATTGATTGATTGTGTCAAGGCCTGTGAAAATTTTGCCAGGGCAAGTAAAAAATTGAAACCACTGGAAAGAAAAATGAATGGCTTTCAATGGCCCTCTGCTGGACAAAACAAGTTATTGCTTAAACACTAATTTCCTTTTTTTTTTTTTCACTAACCTCCAGATGGCAGAATTCTACACCTAACACCTAGATCAATATCCAGCAACAATTTAAATTAAATTTAGATAATCATTTAAGTGATTTTTTTTTTTTTTTTTTCATAAAAAAATGATATTTCACATGCAGGGTAATGGTGTAGTTGCAGATTTTTGTAGTAAATGGGTACAAAAGTACTTCAAATTTCCCAAAACACAGCATTAATGCATAGATGAGGAGTAAAAAAAAACAACAAAAAAGATATATATTATTTGTATTATTAAAAATACAGTTATGCTTTCAATTTTGGGGTCACACTGACCCCAAAGACAAGATTAATAAACAGGAAACGAGGACCATTTGAGGGTTAAAGTGGTTTAAGTCCTACCTCTCTCATCACAAACAGTCTGTTGTGATGGGTGATTGCAAGTCTGAGGTCAGTGTGGTGCACTCTGGTGTTCCCCAGGGATCAGTTTTGGGCCCTTTACTTTTTAGTATTTACAGTTTTTCCATTTGGCCAACTTTTAAGAACACTTGGTCTTGAACATTCACTTTTATGTCTATGACACTCAGATCTACATACATTCAAAACCTGATGTCAATATGCCTGTGTCTCTTCTTTCTCAATGTTTTACTGAGATTAAAAAAATGGATGTCTGAAAATGTTCTCTGTCTAAACAGTGACAAGACTAAAGGGATGCTTATTGGTTCACCTCATCAGTTGCGTAAAGCAGAGTCCATAACCTTAAGTGTGGATGGTTCTGGTTTACAATTCCAAACTAAACTAAAAAGTCTGGGGGTGATATTTGACGCCAATTTAACATTTGATCTTCATGTTTGTAACAGAGTCAAAGCTTTTTTTTCATCTCAGAAACATTGCCAAATTACGTCCCATGTTGATTTTCTCTGTGGCTGAAAAGTTAATCAACACTTTTGTTTTTTCACATATTGATTATTGTAATGCTTTGCTGGCTGGAGTTTCCAAAGCTACACTAAGTAAATTACAGTTGGTACAAAATTCAGCTGCTAGAATTCTGACTAGGACCAGTGCTACAGAGCACAAAACACCTATCCTGGAAAAATTGCCCTGGCTTCCAGTTAGTTTTTGTATTGATTTTAAAATTCTCATGCTCACTTATAAGGCCTTGAATAATTTAGCCCCTCAATATTTGTGCTAGCTTTTAACCCCCTACACTCCTACACGTGCTCTGAAGCTGGTCTTTTAACCGTCCAAACAACACAGCTAAAACCTATGGGTGATCTGGCTTTTTCTTCTTTTGCTCCCAAATTGTGGAATTCCCTGCCCTCTGAGATTAGGAATGCAGAATGCCTTAGTGATTTTAAATCGTCCCTTAAAACATACTTTTTAGGGTAGCTTTTATGTGATTCATGTGATTACTTCGTTTGTTATTACAGATGCTGGTCGTATAATTAGAATATCATCAAAAAGTTGATTTATATCACCAATTCCATTTAAAAAGTAAAACCTGTATATTATATTCATTCATTACACACATACTGATATATTTCAAATGTTTATTTCTTTTAATTTTGATGATTATAACTGACAAATAAGGAAAATCCCAAATTCAGTATCTCAGAAAATTAGAATATTACTTAAGACCAATACAAAGAAAGGATTTTTAGAAATCTTGGCCTACTAAAAAGTATGAACATGAAAAGTATGAGCATGTACAGTACTCAATTCTTAGTTGGGGCTCCTTTTGTCTGAATTACTGCAGCAATGCGGCGTGGCATGGAGTCGATCAGTCTGTGGCACTGCTCAGGTGTTATGAGAGCCCAGGTTGCTCTGATAGTGGCCTTCAGCTCTTCTGAATTCTTGGGTCTGGCATATCGCATCTTCCTCTTCACAATACCCCATAGATTTTCTATGGGGTCAAGGTCAGGTGAGTTTGCTAGCCAATTAAGAACAGGGATACCATGGTCCTTAAACCAGGAACTGGTAGATTTGGCACTATGTGCAGGTGGCAAGTCCTGTTGGAAAAAGAAATCTGCATCTCCATAAAGTTGGTCAGCAGCAGGAAGCATGAAGTGCTCTAAAACTTCCTGGTATACGGCTGTGTTGACCTTGGACCTCAGAAAACACAGTGGACCAACACCAGTGGATGACATGACACCCCAAACCATCACTGACTGTGGAAACTTTACACTGGACCTTAAGCAATGTGGATTTTGTGCCTCTCCTCTCTTCCTCCAGACTCTGGGACCCTGATTTCCAAAGGGAATGCAAAATTTACTTTCATCAGAGAACATAACTTTGGACCACTCAGCAGCAGTCAAGTCCTTTTTGTCTTTAGCCCAGGCGAGACACTTCTGACGCTGTCTATTGTTCAAGAGTGGCTTGACACAAGGAATGCGACAGCTGAAACACGTCTTGCATACGTCTGTGCGTAGTGGTTCTTGAAGCACTGACTCCAGCTGTAGTCCATCTCCCCCACATTTTTGAATGGGTTTTGTTTCATAATCCTCTCCAGGGTGCGGTTATCCCTAATGCTTGTACACTTATTTCTACCACACCTTTTCCTTCCCTTCGCCTCTATATTAATGTGTTTGGACACAGAGCTCTGTGAACAGTCAGCCTCTTTTGCAATGACCTTTTGTGTCTTGCCCTCCTTGTGCAAGGTGTCAATGGTCGTCTTTTGGACAACTGTCAAGTCAGCAGTCTTCCCCATGATTGTGTAGCCTACAGAACTAGACTGAGAGACCATTTAAAGGCCTTTGCAGGTGTTTTGAGTTAATTAGCTGATTAGAGTGTGGCAGCAGGTGTCTTCAATATTGAACCTTTTCACAATATTCAAATTTTCTGAGATACTGAATTTGGGATTTTCTTTAGTTGTCAGTTATAATCATCAAAATGAAAAGAAAAAAAAAACATTTGCAATATATTTATGTCTGTGTGTAATGAATGAATATAATATACAAGTTTCATTTTTTGAATGGAATTAGGGAAATAAATCAACTTTTTGATGATATCCTAATTATATGACCAGCACCTGTATATTGGCTTTTTATCTTATTGTTTGGTTAGTTTTTTACTGCCTGCACTGTTATGTGTATCTTTTAATTCTATATTTTTTATGTAAAGCGCTTTGAGATGCTACTTTTAAAGGCGCTATATAAAATAAAGCGTATTATTATTATTATTATTATTATTATTATTATTATTATTATTATTATTATGAAGAAGAAGAAGAAGAAGAAGAATCTTGTTGCTCCACTGGCATTAACAAAGATATGACTCATTGATCAAAGCAACACGGGCAACTAACATATGCAGTTATCCACAACCTAACCATAAGTTCTACTCTTCTGTGCAGTGGTAATGCCAAAAACTTCAAATATCAAATCTAACTGAACAATAAAGAGTAACAGATGTTCCCTTCACCCAAAAAAACATAAAACAACAATTAATTTCAATATTCACACTCCATATCCAGCCACATGCAAAGCATGCTGGAAACTAACAATCAGAGCCAAATGGTGTCTAAATAATTTAACTAATTATCTTAAAAATTTCTGTACAAGACTGAACCACAATAAAATATACACACTATTTTTAATTATCACCTTAATTGTTTAAATAAAAATTACAACACCCATAATATTTTTTTTTACAGTGTACAGCACATAACCGTAACATTTTTAGACAACTAAAATAACCAACCTGCACGGAAAGAACTTAAAGTGGTCATATGATGTGAAGAAGATCTGTGAAGTTGCAAAGACTAAAGTCTCAAATCCAAAGAGATACTCTTTATCAAAATTAAGACTCTGCCACGCCCCCCTAAAACGGCTCGTTCTAACATGCCCCCACATGTCTATGTCACTATGTGGAAATATTTGCGTAATGCCGCCCAAATGTTCACGCAAAGAAAGAAGGCGTGGTTTCAGTAACACAGTTAGTGTTGAAGCAGTCATGTCAGGGAGATGCTGTGTGTTTCTAGGAGAAAGTAAAAGCACTTTATTTGGTCTTCTGAAAGTAGATGCATTTAGGAAGCTTTAAGATTACTTACATCAGAACAGCAACGCATTTTATGGACTACCGTTTCGTGAACCTAGGAGAGGAGGTAACTCTGACTTTGCTACAACAATCTGGCGCTTCTGAATCAACTACTGTAAGTATGTTTTGTTATTAGTTTAAGAATTTGCTATAGACTGTTCAAATACGGAGTTTTGCACATCGTGTGTTTGTGTGTGTGTGTGTGTGAGAGAGAGAGAGAGAGAGAGAGAGAGACAGGGTCACACAGTGGAGGCAGCTGTCTTAACCGTCCGTGGGTTGTGTATGCAAACACATATGAGCTTCATCACTGTTTCTGTCACGCGACTCTGTTCCTCTTTCGGGCTTAAGCTTATGGTGAAACTAAGGACATTATTAACTGTCTTTACATTTATTTTGAAAGATAAAGCTCACGATTATGGAAAGGGGCGTTACATTTCCGACGAGTGCTTGCGGTGTTCGGCCAATCACAATGCACTGGGTCAATTGGCCAATCAGAGCAGACTGCGCTTGTCGGAAGAAGGGACTTTGTAGAAAACGGCTCGTTTGAGAGAGGCTGGGCATAGAGGACCTACGATAATGTACAGTATTTTAAAAATAATGTTTTTTGAACATTAAAGCTGCAGTCGGTAACTTTTGGGGCTCGCGTCTGGCGGAACAACATTGTAGCCAGAGCTACTTCTCTCTGTTTACATCTATGGCGAGTCACGCAGGTACTGTTCTACTCTGCAGCATTGCCGACCCCAACCAGACTAAAATAGTCTGAATATAAACACTTATTATAGGTGTACCGTAGTGATTCAGGATAAGACAAAAACACTGTTTGGAAAATGGATTCATGATGTACTCACTCATTATATATATTTTTTACATTTTCAACACAAAAACAACACTATGGCACAGCCCTGCGCTGATTGGACCAGAAGAGCCGGGAGCGGTGGATTTTGTTTATATTGGAGAGAAGTAGCTCCGGCTACAATGTTCTTCTGCCAGACGCGAGCCCCAAAAGTTACCGACTGCAGCTTTAAAGCATGTCAACATATTCTGCTACACCAAATACACAAAATAATGATCTTTAAAAAAGCATCATATGACCCCTTTAATGAAATTGTAACCAATTTATTATGCTGAACATGATATTTTATATACCCTCAGTTGTCCAATAGCTTAACTTTTGGAATTATATTTCTTCTGATAAACTTCTGGGCTGACATAGAGCTTTGCACCCACGACTGAATTAGCATATTCATCAGCTCTACAAAGGAAAAATAATGTAAACTCAAACCTATAAATGTCCAGGACTTTTGGTTTTGGACAATAATTTGAATTTTGATCCATCACTGGTTCCCATTACTGTTTTTTGTTTACCTTTCCAATGATTTTGAGCATCCAAAATCGCCAAGATTGATGTAACCATCTTCAGTCAGGAAGATATTCTACAATGACATCAGAAATCTCATAAGTCTAACAGATTTGACTTTGTGATATGATTTATTTAGCTTTATCAGTGCATACCTGAGGTTTAATATCTCTGTGAAGAATTTTCTTCTCATGGAGATACCGCAGAGCCAGACAAATCTGAACACTAGAGACAAGAGAAACAAAGCTTTTCCCAACTTTGAATAAACTGAACCAACTGCTTCATAAAAGGTTTTTTTTTTTTTTTTTAAGTGCTCAAAACACCACAAGGTGACACCTGCTGGTCAAAACTGTGTAAATGCAATGAAAACCAAACCAATAGTATCCTGCTACAGACCTGCAGCACCAGCAGTCACAGAACCGGAAGTGAGGGGTGGAGCTTACGTTCTTAACAGAGTAGCGCCATCTTATGGCTTTTAAGGGGTAATTTGCTTTTATTACACTTTTATTACAAACTTCTTGGCATTTTATATAAAATATACTTTAATCACAAGGTTCAAAATAAATGTTTACTCCAAAGTCAAGAACATGTGCATCATACATTTTTTCTATATGAAAACTAATACATTTCAATAAAACACACACACACACACACACACACACACACACACACACACACACACACACACACACACACACACACACACACACACACACACACACAAAAGCAGCATCATTTTAAAAGTAACAATCAAAATGTACACAATAATTAAACTGAAGTTTATCAAATGAACAATTCACTATTAAGCCCATTTTGTCATGACAATCCTGCATTTAAAAAATGTACAAAATGAACAATTCAGTCTTGGGCACATTTTTTTATGACAATTCTACAAAAATAACTCCCCTGAACACAAGATGAAATATGAAGGGCACTCTGGAAGCTTCTGATTGTTCCAGGAGATTGTTGAGGGCCTTTTCCTTGTCCTCTTCCTCCATTATAAGGAAAAGATGCTCTTCCACTGGCCCCCTGAGCAGATGTCTGTTGTAATGGAGCCATTTCACAACTTCTGTCCACTTCTGGAGCCATTTCACAACTTCTGTCACTATTGGGATCTCCTTAATTACAGAATACTAAAGGAAAATGTAACTTTATTATTTCTTATTAATGTGTGTGTGTGGGGGTGTGTGTATATATATATATATATATATATATATATATATATATATATATATATATATATATATATAACAGACAGACAGGTATGGTAACTGCACTATTAAGTGATTGATTGATTGATTGATTGATTGATTTGAGACATACCTCACAAGCATAGCCTGTTATCCACTTGGAACGGCCTCTTGTAGGGTTTCTGCACTGTAATGTACATGTATCTCAGTTAATTTCAAACTGGTCAGAAGGGGGTGCAAATGCAATGGTGGGCTGGAGGAAATGTGCAGTACCTTTCTCCAGAAAAGTTCTCCAGAAGAATAAGAGTCCACCATCTCCGTATGATTGGAATATCACACTGAAAGGCACAAACACAGAGAAATCTTTAAATATCAACTGTATCAATAAAGGTCAGTTACTTTAATTGATAACTACTTACAGATGTAAAATCAAAGGGTGCTCCCAAGACAAGATGTACTGGAAAACAAAAAAAAAGAATATTGTCCCTGTAAATGGCACAAATAAAACAAAAACAAAAACTCTTCCTTGTTCTTTATTTAACAACTAAATAATCACACCAATAATCGGTTGGGAAAATGTATACTATAGCCTAAAATAAATAAATAAGTACACAGCAAAACTATTATGCAATAATATATTGTGAGTACATATATTAAACAAACAAGATATTCATACCTCCACAGACAACTGCCTTGTAAAAGTGGATTTGAAGATGACTTTTTAATGTGACCAGTTTGGCTGGTTTAAACATGCTGGTCAAGCAGAAGATTGCTGGTAATTGCTGTAACACTTGTTGCACTGCTGCTCAGGTAATGTGTCACCTCTCTGAATCCTTATATGTCTCTACGGGAGATGAAGACACACACAATTATCTCAGTGATGACAAATGGGATTAAAATAAGGTAATATTAACACACAAACAATGCATATAACAGAGGAAATTAAAGCAAACTATTTATTTTTATGAATTATAAACGTCTTCAAAACTTCACCGCAAGGCCCATTTACAGCATGCATCCGAAAATTAATCTAAACATCCACAGAAAAAAGTTATATACTATAAAGTATGACAACAAATTCAAGCTTCAATATAAGATAATAAAGCCTAAACAATTGACTTCCACACTGTATAATAGGAACTTTCAGTTTTTCCCTTGACACTTTTTTAATTTTCTGGAATATCTGCATTGGTTTCTATGGCAATGATTTAGCATTATGCCAAAAAAAAGCAAGATTATGATTCTCTATTACAACATAAATGTGTAGTCACCACACTGGACTGTCTAATGAGGAATACACAAACAAGTAGGTTGTCATACCGGTAAGTTATCATAAATTTGATGAAATATGTTGAAATGTTTGAATAAATAAAAAAATAATAACAATAATACATTTGATGCATTATTTCAGTTCTCCCCTGACTCTGGTCCACTCTGGTCTACTATTGCCATCAGATTGTTTTTTCTAAGAGAGATTTGATGCTTTATGCTGCTAATATAAAACAGATGTTGCTCAAATTCAGTGTGAAAGTTATACTCACTGATCACTCCAGCAGAAATGTTCATGCCGTGATCCGAGGCACTGCTGTCAGCACTGGCGTCTGAGAGTCTGTCATACTGAGCCATCTTTAGAGGAAAAATACTAAATCTTAATGAAGTGTCCGTGATATTTACACTTTAAATATTATTGATTGAGCCCTTTAAGTGTTCATCGTATAATGCAACTGAATCCTGTAAGATCTCCTTATGAATCTTACCTTCCCTTACCTCATGAACAGTTAAATGTTCGCCACTTATGGAATAAAAATGTGCAACATTCTTATATTTATTTGTTACCCTTCCATCCTAGTAAATCCCTGCATCTCACTCTATTCTATTCCATTATCATCTATAGCACAACTGTTCATACAATTTATTTATTTTTCAATTTATCTTTCAATAGTTGTCTTCTTCTTTTTTTTTTTTTTTGTCTGTGTGTTGTTTTTGTCACCGTGTACTGGAACCTTATGTCACTAAAACAAATTCCTTGCATACTTGGCAATAAAGCTCTTTCTGATTCTGATTCTGATCTTTAATTCTGTCATATCTTGTTACTGAATTGCCAAAATACAAAGTACAGAACTTAATGGGTGTTTTTGTCCTCCTTAAAATCTTGAAAGTGGTGGTACAATCATCTGTACTGGCCTTCCCACCCTTCAAAAACAAGGAGACGATCTGGGAAAATCCCAGTGGACCTCACATCTATAGGCCACTGCTCCAGTTGCGTGAGCAAAAGCTTTTCACTATTTAGATTTGAAACATTAGGTCTTCATTGCTGGCATGCTATATTTTAGCATTTGTAAACAAGAACAAGAAGAAAGATCATAATGTTAAGAATGTTTAAGCACTTTAGAAATGTTTGACTGCATATATCGTTACCATGAAGTTATAAGGTTATATCTGCTTTTATTTTTATTTATTTATTTTATTTTGTATTTATTTATTTTATTTTTTGTCAAAATTTAGACTATATTCTTATTCTGTGACAACCTATTTACATTTTTTTTTCTTAAGTTGTGTATATTTTGGGAATGATGTATGAAACAGAATTGTCCCCCATATCATTTTATTTTATTTTATTTTATTTTTTGTTGCTATATGGAATGCAAACATTTTGAGGCTCAATGTCTGTCTATCTGTCTATCTATCTATCTATCTATCTATCTATCTATCTATCTATCTATCTATCTATCTATCTATCTATCTATCTATCTATCTATCTTAAATCTGTTCAAGTCCATGCATCTTTGTCACATCTATATACTTTTTATTTTATTGTACATTTAAAAAAAAACACACACACACACACACATACTGTATATATAACAATAAGATTAAAAAAAAAGTATGAAAAAGTTACGAAAAAAAGTATATTAAAGTTAAATAAATCTGTTCAAATCCATTCATTTTTATACATTATGCGTCCTCTGGTGGTGTGCAAGAGAAATTACGTGAATATAAAATAGGTATTAACTGGGGTAATTATGGACATGTTGTTTTGAATCATTGCCTTCTGAAATCTATATGTGCCGCTTTAACACAGAGAGCTTGAGTATCAGATTTATATTGGCGTAAAATGACCAGCAGCCAGCTGACCAATCAAATAGCCCTCTGGAAACGTGTCGATAATCTGGCAGACTGGGACAAAAACAGGTTCTGTTATATGGACAAACAAACAAACAACTAATGTTTTAACCAATTAATGTTTATTTATTTATGTTTCTCCTAGCTATACCGTAGTAAAATCTGACCACACAAAAGATTATGCAGTACAGGCTACAGCGATCATTCTCACTCAAAGCAACATTTATAGTTCGAATTGCCAGATAAAATTGGCATAGTTTAAAAGACTATGCCAACTTATATGCAATTATATTCATATGAAATCTCAAAATCGAAAACACAAAGATTAATAAAAGTATCAGAACATATACACCCGGCGCATGCTTAAATCACGCGTCCCCTAAATAAAGAAATGCACCCATACATAAATAAATAATTCAATCAAGCAATCGACCAATCAATCACAGTGGCCACTTTGACAAATATTACAGTTTTTAGAATTTGGTTCAGCTTTTCCAAATAAAGCCTTATTATTATTATTATTATTATTATTATTATTATTATTATTATTATTATTATTATTATTATTTTAGTTTCGATTTCGTTTTGTACGTTCATACTGTTACACAGTGGTGGTAATAACGAAGTACAAATACTTTGTTACTTTACTTAAGTATTTTTTTCGGGTGTCTGTACTTTACTTGAGTATTATTTGCATCTACTTTCACTCTTACTCCACTACTATATTAAAGACAAAGTTTACTTTTTACTCCGATACATTTCCCCATGCCCGCTCCAAGTATTTATTAGAGCTCGCGAGTTCTTTGCCAACATACGCTCACGCAGCAGTTAGTTCGAGGTGAAAGATGACCTCTAAAACAGGTGATAGTGCAGCTCTTGCTGACCGCAGTGATCCCGAGATTCCCGACAGGGATCACCCATGGCCATATCTCAAGCATATGTTCGAATTCACTGAAGGGAGATTCTTATCGGCTGAAATGTCTTCTTTGCCTGGCTGCCACCGGTGAATGAAATTTCAGCATTCAAAACTTCACCCTCGAATCTGAGAAAAAAAAAAATTGACGTTAATGTTGTTACTATTGTTAGCCAAGTAATTTCATATTGAAACGTTAGTCAAGTTAGCTAACGCATACCTCACATTAAAGGGGGGCGGGGGTCATGGGTATAATTATTTATTTGTAATAATTCTCTTACCATATAATAATCAATTCATTGTTTGACCAGTGCAATACCAATGTCCATGTAATGGCCAGAACTGGCCGGGCTCGTAGCCCCACTCCATTCCTCTTATTAAAGGTTAGGGAGGGTAAGAGAGTGATTAAAATATTAAATCAATTAAATATATAACCTATGCAATTGATTAACAGTGACACACAATAATGCAAATAGGACAGGAATTTTATTTCCATGATAGGTTGCATGTGTTCTATGACAATACAGCTTGGGTTGCATGCATCCTTGAGGTGGAAGGTTTATGTCTGTTAACGGTGTAGAATGATATCATGGCTATTTGCCAAATGACAATTACAGTTAAGAATAGAACTATGAAAAATATGTAATTTGGCCATCATTAACTAATTTTCTGAATGCCATGTATGGGATATGCATTGTTTTTCAGGACTGGAGATGGAGACCTTGCATCCCCTCAGTAACTTGCATGCCACGTCTTCTGATGATGACGACTTTTTCTCATCCATCAAGTCAAAACGCTCAAGAAAGCTCCAAAGAACTTGAAGGATATTTGTCATGCTGTGCTGACCACACCAGTCTTCTGAAGACCTTTCCCTCCATCTGCAAGTTGTACATCAGGTTAAACACACCCCTTCCTGTCTCAGCAGCATGTGAGCTGCTGTTTAGTACAGCAGGACTTTTATTTAGCCCCAGGAGAGCCAGGATGGACTCTAGCAATTTTGAAAATCAGCTTTTGCTAAAGCTGAACAGAAGCTTTTACAACTTTGAATAGTATTGTGTAGCTTAATGGTATGTTTTGAAGATATTTCAACTTAAAGGGTTAGTTCACCCAAAAATTAAAATTCTGTCAGTAATTACTCACCCTCATCGTCGCTGTCCGATGAAAACCACGTATGTCCATTTTGCCGATTTTGAGTTTTTTCGACGGATTGAATGTCCAGGTTCATTTCCGTATACAGGTATGCTTCACATATCTAAATGGCCAATGAAAAGTTGTGAAATCATGTCATCTGATTTTCACGTATATCCATTTGGTGTCAAAGCTGTCAATCATGCCGCGTATCTCCCACCCTGTGGAAGCATCTCGCCGGTCTCGTGAAGTTTCACTCTGCAATACATTGCCAAATAAACATAGCCTGGTGAGACAATGACTTTCCTTCATCGAGGTAAACGTTTCCCCCCTGACGCCAGACGAACGTCTAGGAGTGACAAAATTACGGTGTGCAAACAAAGTATCTGTCTAGCATTACCATGTCAGTGTATTGATTCATTGTCCCTTCATAGTTTGCAAGAGACATTTAATAAATTTATAATTAATATTAAATAAACTAAGCGTATTTAATAAACTAAGACGTAGACTATTTAATAAACTGAGCGTATTCATCTGTCAATATGAAACGCGACTTGGCCATTCTAATTATGATCGGAAGAACGCGTATCGACCACCTTTACTGTAAAATATGCACGTATGTCCATTTAAACTCAATTTTGGTCAAATGTGGATTATATCATTACACTGGCAAGAATATGGTTACATGTAAAGATGTCGTACCAAGTATGACAACGCTACATTCAACTGCTTTTGAAATACGGTGTTTTTTTCACTTCCTGAAAAGTAACCGTTTTGGACATACGTGAGTTTCATCGGGCAGCGACGTCATGTTGTTCCAACCCCGTAAGAACACAAATTAAGATATTTTTGATTAAATCTGAGAGCTGGAACACTCCTCCATAGGCTTCTACGGGAATGAAACTTGCTGGCCCAGAAAAGTTATTAAAGAGATCGTAAATATATCGTCCAAGTGACTACAGTGGCTCAATCTTAAGTTTATCAAGCGACGAGAATAGTTTTTGTGCGCAAAAAAATTTCCATTAACCACCACCAACTACACCCCCAGAGGAATTCATATGTTAACATATTTTAACATCCAAAGTAATTAGTTTCATTATTAAATTGAATAAAATCAGTTTATTTATGCAAGGCAAATGGCGTTTGCATCATGAAAAACAACCGATGCTGACTGACATCTCATCCTTGTATGTTATATTGTGTAAAATAGAATGATTTGCAGCATTAAAAACGTTATTTATAAAAATAAATGTATAAAAACCTTTATATCAATCAAGAAATGCTCCAATTCAGTGGCAATGCTCTCTTCTGAGGAAGAGGTTGCAAAAAGCCCTCGCTCTGACTCAACTGGTTGTAGTAGTAAAGTTGTTTTTTCTGATGATAGGGAGGGGACGTTATGACGCCCTGGTTACACTGAAGATGTTGGTTGGGAACTTCAACCTGTTAATAAATAGAGCAGTATTTCAGAGGCTGGTGTGAAGGAATATTTATTCATGTATGTTTAATTAATTATCTCTTAAATTGGATATTGATACCGGGAGGGAGGCAAGATGGCGGACTGATCAGTCGACTTTTATCTCCTCCATTAATGGGACCCGAATTAGTTCATAAATTATGCTTTTACACTCCAATTATTGGTTGTAATTATCTGTTCATTATACACCCGGCATTGATATTCTCAAGGTGGATAATGGATTTTTGTTGTAGTCACTTTTTAATCACTAAAAATATCAAAAAAACCGAAGCATCACAAACGAACATTTTGACGGCACAAATGAAACATAAACAAAGAAGATTATTTTGTAGGCATGTGGGGGGATGAGTAACGTCATCGTCTATAATTCATTATCTAATATTTAAAAAAACCAAAGCAGCACAAATTAAACTTTAACCTGCACAAATGAAGCACAAACAAACAAGATGATTTGGGGTAAATTTGGAGCATGTGGGGTGCTGAGTGACATCAGAAAATGACCACAAAACATTATTTTAATACCTAAAAAACAAAGCAGCACAAATGAAAATATTACCGGCACAAACCAGCATAAATTAAGCACAAAAAGAATTGGGGAAGTCGTGGCCTAGTGGTTAGAGAGTCATGGCCTAATGGTTAGAGAGTTTGACTCATAACCCTAAGCTTGTGGGTTTGAGTCTTGGGCCGTCAATACCACAACTGAGGTTCCCTTGAGCAAGGCACCGAACCCCCAACTGCTCTCCAGGCTTCGCAGCATAAATGGCTGCCCACTGCTGCTCCGGGTGTGTGTGTTCACGGTGTGTGTGTGTTCACTGCTGTGTGTGTGCACTTTGGATGGGTTAAATGCAGAGCATGAATTCTGAGTATGGGTCACCATACTTGGCTGTATGTCACGTCACTTTCACTTTCAAACAAACAAGACCACTTTCGTGAATTTGGAGCATGTATGGGGCTGTGACATCATCGCCTATAATTCAATGTCTAGTTTTTTTAAAAATGGAAGCAGCACAAACAAAACTTTTACCGGCACAAACCAGCACAAACAAAGCACAAACGAATGAACCTGTTTTGGGTGAATTTGGAGTATGTGGGGGCTGAGTGACGTCATCACCAATAATTCAATGTCTGATAGCCTATTTTAAAAACCAAAGCAGCACAAACGAAAATATTACTGGCACAAACCAGCACAAACGAAGAACAAACAAACGAGTCTATTTGGGGTGAATTTGGCGTATGTGGGGGGCTGAGCGACCTCAGAATGACATATAAATATTATTTTAATATCTAAAAAACCAAAGCGGCACAAACAAAATTTTTTACAGCACAAACCAACACAAACGGAGCGCAAACTGAGATTTCAGGGTTTAGCTAACAGTAAGTTAACTGTTAATTTAAAATAAAAGAAAAAGACTATAAAAAAATCACAGTTAAGATTTTTTTTTTTTTTTTTTTTTTTACAGAGTGGACACTCTGTTAGGCACAAAATTGTGCTGTATGCTACATGCAATGACAATAAAGGCATTCGATCAATTCAATTCAATTTTATTTAAAAGTATTTTAATTTATACTCTACACAAGAAGTAAGAAAAGTACAGACAAATGTGGATCCTTAGCAACCCTTACGAAAAAGAAGTTTATTCAAGTGTGCTATTAGTATATTTATTTTAAACTAAAAAATAGGAAAGTATACTTTTAGTTTACTTTTTATGTACTTCTCAGAAATGGGCATTATGTACTTCTAAGATATATACTTATAATGACAATTAAGTATACTTGACTTATACTTACAAAAAGTCAAAATATACTTGAACTTTACTGAAGTATACTTAATAAAATAAACTTGAAGTATACTACTTTTTGGTAAGGGAAGTTATGTGCATTTTGGTGGCATAGAGTGTAGGAGTCAGTGTTGCCAACTTCTTTCAATGGAAAGTAGCTAAACCCCGTCTGAAAAGTCACTAAATATTGCTAGATGATGTCATACGCTAAGTAGCATATTCATGACTTAAGTGCGTCGTATTGTCTTGCCTCCCTGTGCTCACGTACTACATTTTAATGCAGCCAAATTCTCAATAAAACTGTTTTTATTATTATATTTTAATGTTTCTGTTGTCAGACAATGGAATGAATATTATAATAACTGAAACGCGGTCCATTAAGACTACATAACCAGCTCTCAAGGATATTAATCTGCACCAAAATCCCATGCACGACATTGTCTAATGAAATGAAATACACATACGATTAAGACAATGGTTGTGCTGTGATATCGGTTATACTTGCATGTAAAATAGAGTCAGAAGCAAAAGAGTATTTTTTTAACTGAAAGTGCTGCTCCTCTCTGCGCTCGCTGAACAGAGCACATGCAGAGAGAGAGTGTGTGTGCGCTGGAAAGCAAGACCTTGCGCTTGTGCAGCAGTAGCAGAGATTCTCAGAGACTAAATAAAGTTTGTCCAAGAAAGTCGCTAGATTTGTTGCTAGTCGCTTTTTTGGAAAAAAAGTCACTAAGGGGGTCTGAAAAGTCGCTAAATCTAGCGACAAAGTCGCTAAGTTGGCAACACTGGTAGGAGTGGAAGGCAGCCCCCTATGGCTTACAGTAATGGTTTAACCCTAATGCTCAGCATGCCAATCACGCTCACCCTTCAAATTGGTCAAGTGGCCGGAAAGATCAAAATCACGTGAATTTATTTTTTTTCACGCATAAACAAACTTGTAAACAACACCTATTCTACACATAAACAACGTGCAAACAGTGTATCTTTGATGTAAGTGTTAAAATTTGCAGTTTTTTGACTTCCTGGCTTTCCATATATAGGCAACGTGTTAAATGGTGACTTTATGTCATGTACATGGTATGTACATCCACATATCACACGTAAAAGTACATGACTGTTTTTCTTCAAAAGGTAATCCTTGTCACATTCCATCCACCACAAGCGATCGCCAAAAACTTCCACCAGTGCATTAAGTACAGCAATGTGGCCATCAGCGGACATGCAGCTGCGAGCTTCACAGGCGTGTTGCTTCAACAAAACACCCAAGATCTGATTCCTTCAAAACACGTGATATAATAGAAGAGAAACTAAACGTCTGCTACACGTTGTGATTGCCCAACCTCCAAAAACTCTTTTGTAACAGTATCTCTGCCCTACAAAGGAAAGTGCAGTAACTACACCTTTTGGCAAAACTGAGTTTTAAATGAAACAGTCCTGTGACAAACAGATTTGGCAGCACTAAAAGTGTGATTTCTGTCTCCTTGAACTGAAAACGATAACTTTCTACATCTAAATAATGACAAAACACAAATTGTTTTGTTCGGATCAAATGGCAAAAACTGACTTGATCACAATCGATTTGGGCTCTCTCACCCCATATCAAGTCCACAACGCTAAAAATCCGGGTTTTATACTTGATTGCGAACTAAAGATAGATAAACAAATTAATGCCACTGTGAGCATCTTCGTAGATTAGCGAAGGTTAAACCCACCCTGAGCAGGAAGAGTTTTGAGACTGTAATACATGCTTTCATCTCTTTGTGACTCGATTATTGTAATTCGCCTTACTGTGGCTTGCCGGTCTCATCTATACATCGACTTTAGTTGGTTAAGAATGTGGCTGCCCATTTGCTTACTGACAGTTGCAAATGGGTTCATATACAGTAAAGCCTATCTTATGCTCGCTGCACTGGTTACCATTGCAGTACCATATTGAGTTTCAAATTTTGCTTTTTGTGTACAAAGCTGTAAATTGCTCCTCAATATCTTTCAGACTTGCTTACTGTTCACAATCCTGGCAGATCATTCAGATCTCAGACTACATATATGTTGTCGGTTCCCAGAACTAGACTAAAATGTAGGGGAGCCTTCTCTGTTGCGGGGTCCCAAATTATGAAACACTCTGCCTCTATCTTTCAGAAAATCTACAGTGTCTGAATTTAAATGTCTGTTAAAAACACTTTTCTCCCGTGTTTATAATGAAAGGTAACTGGGTTGTTTAAAGCTTATATGGACTTTGCTGCTGTGTTTAAGCCTATGCAGTACTAAGGCAGCGATTAGGTCTGTGCATTTTTTACATCCTGTAATTAGATTTATGCTTTATGTACAGCACTTTGGTCAACTAAAGTTGTTTTAAATGTGGTTTATAAATAAATTGAACATTGAGCATATTACAAAATGGCTGATGAGAACCGGATCCTGGATGATAGTTTGGGATTAGTCTATGTGTATGTTTCAGGATATTTATTCATTTTCATGTAACAGTTATTTTATTTGCATTATGTATGTTTAAATGGCGAGTTAGTGTGTAATGCACATTTCTGAAAGCATGCACACTGAGATGTGTTGCCCCTATATCCACATATTTGATGAGAGACATTTGGTTGGGAGGGACTTAATTCAACAATAAACTGAGAAGTTTTTTCAGTCAGAGCTTGCTGTTATTCTGCCAGACGCACTTCGCTGACTCCCAGGTGTGTAGGAATATTCACATTTTATTCTGAATTAGTTTTAAAGTTTTTAAGTCTAGGAAATTAAATATAGTAGCTGTTTATATAAAAATATGACAAGGTGTGTTTTTTAAGAAGTGTTTAGTAAAAAAAAATGAAACAAACCAAAAAAAAAAAAAAAAAAAAAAAAAAAAACATTATTCTTAGAATGTAAAGAATGATTTTGTTGCAGGCAAATAACAGTTGACATCTTCAGTGAGGTTCATTCCAGCAGCAGTTATAGATTACAACAGGTGAGTTCAATTTACATGAATACTTTCTAAGGCAGAAATATAAAACAAAATTATACAAGTATTTTTAAAATGTCAGGCAATTTATTATAGATTTGTAAAAATTTATTTGGTACTATTTGTTTCAGTACTGAGAATTTTATATATATTTTTTATGTTTATGGTTTTGTAAAATTAACAATCAATTATTTATTTCCATTTACACCACTAAACACATGACTATATATATATATATATATATATATATAGATATATACAGTATATGTGTGTGTATATATATATATATATATATATATATATATATATATATATATATATATATATATATATATATATATATATATATATATGTGTGTGTGTGTGTGTGTGTGTGTGTGTATTAATTTACACTGATATGTTCATATGTAAAATTTAAAAAACTGTCAAATTCTGAGGAAAATACTGAATTGTTTTGTTCAAATCAGACTGGTGAAGGTCTTCTGTGAAGTGGACACATTTAGTCCAACAATCACCATGGATTCCAGGTGAGTAAAAAAGTCATATTCCTTTACAGGAGGGTAAACTATTAACTTTAAAAAATCAAATGATGATTAATTGTGTTAGGACCACCCATTAGCCTAACGGTGTGGGTGAAGGTATAATGCATGTAGTTCTTTTTACTTGTGCTTCTGCAAAGTTAATTTATTAGGATTTAATTTAAATTTTACTGTGACTCAGTAAATCTGACTCCAATTTCAAGTGATCATTAAATTTACACCATATTTCTAATTAAGAATTGATCAACAATTATGGTTATGTATTAATTTAAATATTTGACTATTCTAGACATCCCATACTTTCAATTGATCATTCATCGGGGACCCAATTTCACATTTAAGTCTCACGTTGGCCATTATAATATACGTGGATCTCACAATCAAAAATTCACCAGTCCGAACTTAGTCAGAGGGTGCATGGTTAACCTATACCTTTAAGTCAGCTGCCTACTGCTTGCTCAAAACACAAAAAGTGTGGTTTGTTAGGTCACTTCTATACAACTTGCTTAGTTGCTGATAGACAGAAATCAAAAGGCTCCGATGACGTGCCTACTGCTTTATTCATCCAGGAGCCTTCATTTTGCTCTATCCTAGCCATAGATTTGAGGTAACATCAGACTCCCCATGATCTACTGGTCATAATAATTGCAGGAAAGTACAGAATAAATCAAATATAACATTTTTATTTTGTCAGGTATAAGGCCAATTACATAATTAAACAATTAGAAGCCAATTCAGAAAGAATAATGCAATTGCGAATCACATTGTAGCAGAATGGCATTTCTATCCTCCTGTACATTACTGCATCTATATGGGAAATAACTGAGTGTTCCACGTCAGAGACAAACAAATTCAGCATAGTCACACATGTAATTTGAAACTAGTGTTGTTTTTGGCGGCCTGTTTTCATTTTAGTCTTAGTCTAGTCTTTGTGTGAAGATGTCATTTTAGTTTTTATTAGTTTTAGTCACGTTCATACTCTTTTTAGTCTAGTCTAGTTTTAGTCAACGAAAAACTGATGACATTTTAGTCTAGTTTTAGTCAACGAAAACTGATGACATTTTAGTCTAGTTTTAGTCAATGAAAATGGTATTTTAGTGAAAGTGAAAGTGACGTGACATACAGCAAAGTATGGTGACCCATACTCAGAATTCACGCTCTGCTTTTAACCCATCCAAAGTGCACACACACAGCAGTGAACACATACACACACTGCCAAAAAACCCCCCGGAGCAGTGGGCAGCCATTTATGCTGCGGCGCCCAGGGAGCAGTTGGGGGTTCGGTGCCTTGCTTAGTCTCTTTTTAGTAATGCAATTCTATTTAACCCAGTCAATATAGTACAAGTACCTAGAAGTATAGACAAAACCAAAATTTTCTTTTAGCCCAAACCCATTTCAAACAAGGTTATCTGATTATATTATTGTTACCTTGTAGACTCAAGAATACATCCATTCCAGACACAGAAGACACTCGTGGCAGAGTGCACGGCATTTTTTTGTAACTTTCCGCATAGCTCCGCATCCGAAACATGCACGAGTTCAGGGTGATTTTAGCCAAACATGCACGTCTGTGTCGCCGTTTGTGTGAAAAATGAGCAGTTTAATGTGAAGTTCAAACTCCATCAGGTGCTTTTTGATGGAAAATGTTTGCATAGTTTGTCCAAGGCTTCTTATTTGAAGTACGTTTTATTTTTATTGTATAAAATAGAATTAGAATTCATTTAGATATAAAATTATACACTATTTGCTTAAAGTTGTCTTGTGTTTGATATGTAATACAGCCAATAGTTTAAGATTGTTTTAAGTTTGTACATACAGAAATGATTAATTCATCAACTCATTCATCACAAGACTTGTGTCTGGCAAATGACGACTTCTCACCGGTGATTCCGAAGGTTTTAGAGGACAATTACTCCTCGTCGTTCCCCTGTCGTTTCAAAGAATAGTACATTCGTGAACGTGACAAGTATAAAAGTATAAATCCCGCTCAACTTTGTTGTCGTCTTCTTAATATGCCGCGAGTGGGACTTGAGGAAGTGACGTCGGTCGTTTTTATTCGTCAACGATATTGCATTATACATTTAATTATAGTCATCGTCACATGGCACAAGGCACAGTAGTATCTTTTCTACATTCCACTTCCTCTCTTTTTCACTCTCATCCACTTTCAACATCTGTCACGGTACGGTAAGGGAGCACCGTAAAAAAACAGGGTCTGGGACCAAATACAAGTGAAAAACTTCTTATTAATTTAATGAAGACCAGAGGTGAGCTCCGCTGCCTTGGAGGAACTGTGACCTGACATCACAACCTCGGGGGAACTGTGAGCAGACCAAAGTCGCCTCGGAAGCATTGTGAGTGGGCACCCCTGCCTCGGGAGGATTGTGAGCGGGTGCACCGCTGCCTCAGGGGCTTTGAAAGCAGACCACACTACTCACACTGTCATCAGTGGGGTGTTTCTGCATGCTGCATATCAGCCTGGGGAAGCTCCGGGAACAGGCATGAGGTACTGTGTGTGGCAGATGAGTCCTCTGACACCCCTTGGATTGGCGCTTAGGGAGAACTGTGAGTGGGCTCCGCAGCTAACTTCACCCTGAAGGGTGAGCTGCTTAAATGCAAAGCCAGGTTAATGTAGTCCTCCAGTGACTCCTCGGGGACCCAGTATGGCATCAGGGCCAGGCCTCCCCAGAAGACAACCATGAGGCAGGTCTTCTCCATCGCCGACTGATGAGCCACTCCAAAGAAGTCCCTGGCATACTCCTCAATACTCTCATCTCCCTGATGGATGTTGAAGAGTTTCCCTGCTGGACCCATGTTTGTTGGCGGAATTCTGTCACAGTACAGTGAGGGAGCACTGTAGAAAATCAGGGGTCTGGGTCCAAATGCCGGTTCAAAACCAAATGACAGGATCAGGATATAAATACAGAACAAGAGCATGCATCCACCAAACCTTCAAACAAATAATAACAATTATAATACAATTAATTCAGCCAGGCAGATTGGTGAGTGAGCGGAGAATTTATAGTCTGTGACAATGGGGAACAGCCGAGGGTGTAATGAGTGAACAGGTGAATGGAGTCTGGTGAATGGAAGTCTAAGAGAAAGGAACCTGCCATCTTGGAATAGGCAATGGCGGGCTCCGCCACTTCAGGAACCCCAGAGGCGAGCACTGCCGCTTTGGGAAGACCAGAGGTGAGCTCCACTAACTTGGAGGAACTGTGAGCTGACACCGGCACCTAGGGGGAACTGTGAGCAGACACCGCCTCCTCGGGGGAATTGTGAGCGGACACCACCGCATCTGGTGCTCTATGAACGGACACTGCCGCCTCGGAGGAAATGTGAGAGGACACCGCCTTCTCGGGGGAATTGTGAGCAGACACTGGCGGCTCGGGGGAACTGTGAGCTGACACCGCCGCCTCGAGGGAAAACTGTGAGTGGACACCGCCGCCCTCGGTGGAACTGTGAGCAGACAACCGCCACCTCGGGGGAACTGTGAGCAGACACCACTGCTTCAGGTAAGCTTTGTTAGTGGATACCGCCACCTCGGGGGAAACTGTGAGCAGACACCACTGTCTCGGGGGAACTGTGAGCAGACACCGCCACCTCGGGGAAACTTTGAGCAGACACCGCCGCTTCTGGAGCTTGTGAGTGAACACTGCCCCTTCAGGAAGGTCTGAAGGAGCTCCACTGCCTCGGAGAAAAAATACTAGCGGGTTCTGCTGCTTGGGAAGTCCTGAAACGGAGCTCTGCCGTGTCGGAGGGAACATCAGCAGGCTCTGCTGTTTCGGGAAGGCATGAAGCAAGCTCCGCCACAAACAAAGGGAACATCAGCGGGCTCTGCTGCTTCAGGGAGGTCTGAAGCGAGCTCTGCCAACTCTGAGATAGTACTAGAAGGGGTTCCACTGCTTGGAACCTGCTTGGAGCTCCGCTGCCCTCGAAGGGAACATCAGTAGGCTCCACCACCTTGGGAAGGCCTGAAAGCGACCTTTGTCACCTCAGAGGGAACATCAGCGGGCACCACCGCCTCGGGAGCATTGTGAGCAGGCACCCCCCACCTCGGGAGGATCGTGATCAGGCACCACCACCTAAGGGGCTTTGCGAGCAGAAACAGGCCGCTCGCACTGACATCAGCGGGGTGGTTCCTGCACACTGCGTATTAGCCTGGGACGCTCCAGGAATGGGCATGAGGTACTGTAGCCCTCCAGCGACTCCTCGGGGACCCAGTATGGCATCAGGGACTTGAAGGGCTCGGCCAGGCCTCCCCAGAAGAGAATGATCATGAGGCAGGTCTTCTCCATCATCGACCGTTGAGCCCACTCCAAAGAATTCCCTGGCGTATGCACTCAATACTCTGGGTGTCTCTCCTGACAGATGATGTGAAGAGTTTACTGCTGTGTGCCCCATGTTTGCTGGCTGAATTCTGTCATGGTACAATAAGGGCAGCACCATAGAACAAACAGGGTCTCGTGGCCAAATGCAGGTGAAATTCTTATTCATTTAATGAACATAAAGGCACACAAAAATAAACAAAACCGGTTCAAAAACCGAATGGACAGGATCGGGATACAAATATGGCCACAAGAGCATGCACTCCGCCAAACCTTCAAACAAATAATCACAATTACAATACAATTAATTGAAAGAAATTTAAGCCAGACAGAGTGGTGCGTTGAGAGGAGAAATATAGTATCTGACAGTAGGGAACAAGCTGAGAGTGTAATGAGTGTCTATTTCTATTCTAGTATTTTTATTAGACTATTTCTCTTCTCACAGGAATTTTACCCACCACATTCAAGCAGCCTCAGAAAACTACACTGGACACCTCACTTGTTGAAAGCTACAGGCCTGTGTCTCTTTCCTCCTTTCATAGCAAAATCACTCAAATGTATTGTGTTCAAACAAGTGTCCTCCTTCCTTTTCATAGAACAAACCTGATGGACAATAACCAATCTGTATTTAAAAGAGGGCCATTCAAATGAAACCACCGTTGCTGTCAGTCACTGAATCCCTACAGAGTGCAAGAGATGAGTACAAGTCATCATTTCTCAGTCTGCTAGATTTATGATGCTGCTTTTGACACTGTTAACCATCACCATCTTCTTTCCACCCTCTCGTCACTAGGCATCACTGGAAATGCACTTCACTGGTTTGAATATTACATCACAGGTTGGTCATTCACAGATGATAGGGGAGGAGGGGTTTTCTATATAAAACATATCACTCACTAAGGTTCCTCAGGGATCAGTTTTTAGACCCCTCTTTTTCTCTATATAAAACATATCACTGGGACCAATCATACAAGCAAGGTTTTTTTTTTTTTTTCTTTCTACCATTGCTATGTGGATGACATGTAGCTCTACCTGTATTTAAACCAGATGATCCAACTGTACCTGCACAAATCTCAGAACTGCCTGAAGAAACGTTTCTACATGGATGAACAGAACACCAACTGTAGATTAACCTGGCAAAAGACTGAGATTTCTCATCTTCCCAGCCTCCCCATCAGATACAGCACCCAGCTTACTATCCAGCTAGATTCATCAAAAATAATACCATCATGTGCGGCCAGGAATTTTGGACAGTGATGTTGATCAGCTGACCTTTAAAGGTCATATTTCAAAAAAAACAACACGTCGTGTAGGTTTGCGCTACACACAACATTAGAAAAGATTAGGCCTTATCTAACTGAACATGGCAACACAACTTTTCCTAACACTGAACATGCAGCACAACTTTTCGGCCATTAGACTATTGCAATGCTCTTCTAGATCATTGCAGCTAGACTATTGCAAATGACCCAGCTACACCCCCTCAAGAAGCAGGCAGTCTGTAAATCATCGCCGACTCATGGTTCCCATCGCAGAGATGCACAAAATCACTCTCAAAATAATTTTTTCTTCACTGTTCCTCACTGGTGAACAAACCTGCCTAAAAATCCTTTTGGGACAGTGAATCCCTCACAAGTTTCAAAAAAGACGTCTCCTTGCGGGTTTTCAACCACTGACCAAGCATATTGTGGTTTTTTAACTGCAAAAAAAATGAAAAGAAAATAATAATAATAAAAAGAAAATAAATAAAAATTTCAAGTGAACGTGAATGGCAAGTTCAAACAGAATGCGTTTTTGCATTCCATTGCACTGCTTTTAAACAGTTTTTCTATCTTAGACATGGGATAGAAAAAACACATATTTGTTGTTTGCACCATGTCTCATTCATTTTGCAGCATCTCACATACAGTATGTGCGCCACATTATTAAAACTCAACAAGTTAGTTTCAAAGGAGTTCAACCTTGTGTCAATTGGATGCTGCACTAAGGGTAAATATGAAGATGTTTAAACGCCAACTGTATTTGTAGAAAAATATATATTTTTTATTTTAATGAAATATAACACAAAATGTCTGCATTTTAATGGGTTTTAATGATGGTTTTCATTCTACACAAAATGTCTGACATTTGCTTCCATCATTACTTTTACAGACAGCCACGATTCTTCCACCCACATAAAACCAACTCTGATTCATGAAGGTTCTCCAAAACGATTTACCGTCTTATACAGTTGAAAAAAGTGCTTGATGATAATGGAAAAGTCACCAGAAAAGGGATTATATGGGATTGAAAGACAGTAGCAAACCAAACAAAATTTTGTCTTGCTGGAAGGGAGAAAACTGGGTGCTGGTTAAGACGACTCATCAAACAGCATGGTCAACTACTTACTCAAAGTGAAGTTGAGAATGAAAATCTGGTATGAAATAACAGAAGAAGAAGCCAGAGATCATGTCAGAATCACAAACCTCTGAAATCACCATGTATGAGGTCTTTCGTGTAAAGAGTCCCATATCTCTCACCATCATTGATACTCCAGGCTACGGAGACACTAGAGGACTGGACAAAGATCTGGAAGTTGCCGAAAAATTTAGCAACTCTGTTTCACAAAGCAATGATGGAGTTCGTGAAGTCGACGCCGTGGTGTTTGTGTTGATCAGCATCGAAGAATCGTCTCTCAGACAGACAGCATTACATTTTCAGTTTCAGTTCTGTCTTTGTTTTGGTAAAGACATTGTGGAACAAACATTGTGTTTTTAATAACACACTCTGATGGTCTGCCACCCAAAAAACGTCCTTGGCGCCATAATAATAAAGCTAAAGTCCCCTGCAGACGAGAACAAAAGCGCGCCAACCTGTTCTATTCTTATCAACAACCGGCAGGCAGATGCACGTCAAAATGAGGAGGACGTTATTCTTCGTGCTCAAAGAGATGCCTGGGAAGGACAGGCTGTGGAAGAGATGAAGAAAATTTTTTCAGTTCTCTGCATGAAAAGAACAGAAGAAGTTTAGAGTTGGACTTCAGATGTTCATGATGCAGCGAATTCAGTTTGAAGCATCCATCTGCAACTTACAGCTGCGAATTTCAAGAGATGGAGCAAAAAATTGGCCAGAAAACAACTTCAGATTCAGGAGGCAATGGTGCGCCAAAACAAGGAAAAGATTGAAGGAGTTGTACAAACTTTACCATTGTAACTTAAAAAAGACCTGTGAAAAACTGAAGGTGACCATTGATGGACGCATCATGGAAGCACAGGAACGGCCACGACCTGCACAGTCTGTGAGGAAAACTGTCATGATTTGGGCTGGGTGGGCTTCTGATCCCAGCAAATGTGAAAATCATTAAAAATGGCTACCTGCACCGTGTGCACAGGGAAGTGTCATCAAAGCAAACACGTCATAAGAAAACAAGAAATAAATCATCAAAAACAAACTCCACCCCTAAAGATTAGAATTTGACAATCTTGATATACAAAGAATATGAAAAACGCTGAAGAAGAGGTCCAGGACGTTTTCAGTTATCAAGGATAGACTTGACCGAGATTCTGCAGGATATGAGGGACAAAGAGTCAATCTTACTTTCAATGCTTACAGGACTATCAGAATCTGGTCTCAGATCGCATTAAAACAGAATCTGCCCTCACTCTCAGCATCTCGAATTCTTATCCCCAGAGGGTAAAGGGCATGGGAAAGAAGAATGGGTGCGCGCGCTGGAGGAAATGAGGAGACAGGAAAAGCGGTTATAGAAGAGGAAGAATAAAGACCACTCGAGTTATCTTCAGGCAGGTTCTGGCAAAACTAGATATTTTTTTTAGTCGGGACAATGAAAAAGTGCAGAAAGGACAAACGATTAATCAATGACAATGAAGAAAAAATTATTGAAAATAATTCAGGAGACTCTCTGTAGGATTCTGAAGAGTTATAATGTTCATTTAACTATACTATCAACGTTAACGTTTATCCCCATTTTCAGTGTCTTATAACTAGGCAAGCTTGATAACATTTTACTATCCTGTTATGTCATTGTACTGTAATTTTATTGTAAATTATTATTTAATTTTTGGGGTACTGGATGGTTTCATGGACAATGTCTCAACCACAAATGGAGATTTGTTTAATCATTTGGTTGAACTATTCTAACATTTACCTACATCATTTGCAATTAGTTGGAAATCTTTCAGGTTTTTTTTTGTTTGTTTCTCAGATTGTATGTCTGCTTGTCTTTCTCTGTGTCTCTATGCGCTTATCTTAAACACTTGTTAAATAAAGTTTTAATATACAATGAAAAAAGTTATTTGCGTTCCCCTGACAAATTTTGCATTTCGATAAGTCACAAAAGTTTAGCAGTACCCTGAAAAACTTTGAGTTTACACTCACAATATATTTGCTTTCACCACTGAAAAGTTTGTGTTCAGTCTCAAAAGAATGCTCACAAAGAATTAAGTTTTGCATGCTGACACAATGTTTCTCAGGGGAAAGTGTTTTAGGTGAATGGACAACTTTTTGCAAGAGAACGCAAAAGCGTAAAAAAAAAATAAATAAATATAATCTTCCCACGATTTTTTCCATCACCTTATTTTCCCATCACATGTGTCCTTAGGGACCTATACCAAAGGTTATCAAATCATGGGTCACAAGAGGGAATGTGATTTGTTCATGGGTCTAGGAATACGAGGTGGTTGACATGTCACCCTCACTTTTAATAAACCTAAAAAAAAACAAAAAACAAAAATGGTCCCCCGCACTTTGTTTCCCCGTGTGAAAATCCACTGGAAGAAAAGCGGCCCAAAACGCATACTGCATGAACCTCTCCCTACGCCAGAAGGACCTCGATTTCAGGTCTCACTAAAGTTTTTCTGTTTTTTCTTTGTGTTGTTCATCTCAGACCTAGAAAATGTGGACATTGCCTTTTATATGGTAATATAGATAAATTAGGAAGCATTAGGGAGGAAACGGAAACAGTTCAGCTGTTTTAAGATCATTTTTGATATATTAAAGGGGACATTAGGATGCGATTTTACAATTTCCTTTCTACTGTGGCGTGTTACACGCTCTGGTTGACTAAAAGAAATCTGTGAAGTCTGCAAACGACAAGTCTCAAATCCAAAGAGAATTCTTATAAAAGTTGAGACTCGTACCGTCCATCTGAAAAACTATTCTAACCACGCCTCACATCTCTATGTCAGTAGGGGAAGATTTGCATAACGACGCATACCTTATTCTCGTGTAGGATTGCTGTTTCGGATTCACGGGGACGAAGTGGCGGGGTCCAGCCGGGGTTTGAACTCACCAACCTTCTTGAGGCATAGGTTAATTCTGGTAGGCGGAGTAAAAAACATGTTTGAGCATCAAGATTGCCGCACATTAAATACTGTAGTAACCTTTCTATAGACAAACAACAGCTCATGGGTTGAAGGTGCTTGAATCCTAATGGTGATCCATGTGCTAGACATACTTGTACGTGGCGGAATTTTTCCAAAATAAAATGTTGAATCGAAATCTTGGAAATATGTTTTTCTAGCAGGTCCTGGTATTATGTATTATGAAAAATTTCATAACAAAGCATAATTTCACAAAAGATTACTGTTCTGTTTGTGCTTTATTATTGGAATAATACAATCTAATTCCAAATCAGAAAAGAAACTGCTAATACTACATGCATTAGAAGCTGTGTGGAAATCGTGATTTAAAATGCTGAGGCGGTTTGTTCTTGAAAAATTTTTCAAATTGGGAAAGATATGTTTAGTTTGCATGTTATAAGAGCAAATAAACAAATAAATTTGCTTTAAAAAAGGAATCTGAATTGGCCATGAAAAACTCAAGTGACCAGTGATCACTAATTGTGCCTACTCAACAACAAAAAAGCCCCAAATCAAAGCAAAGCCTGGGCTGTCTTTTTGATAGCCTGGTCAGTTAGACCCGGTAAATACCTTCTATGAAGCCCGTGATTATAAAGTACAATATAAGAGTATTCTTAAGCCATTATAATTAATGCATAATGTATCATAAAAAACCTGATACTATGTTGTATCATCTCACTCAGTAATCATAACAACAGTTTTAATGCATTATAATTTTGACTTATTTGTGGTGATAGCTTTTAAGAGTATGATGATTTCTGACACACAATGAACAATGCATCTACTTAAGTTACAATGTATTATATTTTCCATAATGCATTATAAGTCTCATATCTTGCCATTATTAACTTGTTACTTTACTCAAAGCAGACAAAGACCGCCTTATAACAACAATAACAGTAATAATAAAAATAATAATATATATATATATAAAAAACTTTTCCTCAAACAGCCATAACATCAGACATTCGATCAGATGAAAGTGTAATATGGCACATTTGCTCTTAACTATTTATTGTAATATCAGTAAGATACTGTGCAGATCTTAAATAAATAATGTCAAGATATGAGACTTATAATTCATTATAACTTAAGTGGATTTAACATGTTCATTTTGTGTTATTAATAGCCATACTCATAAAAGTTATATCCACAAATAAGTATTATAATGTATTATAATTGTTATGATTATTTGATACAAAAGATGGTACAACATATAAGTTTATATATATATACATTATGCATTCATTATAATGCCTTAAGAATACCCTTATAATGTAATATAAATACAGGCTTCATAGAAAGTGTTACCGGTAGATATTGTCTTTCATAAAGGCAGAGGTCAGGGATCTTAGACTTAAAAAGGTTGGTGACCACTAGGTTAGATTTTGACTGAAAAAGTTTTGAGTGATCAGACACTTGCCTGCTACATGTCAAAACCATGTTTATTGTTTGTATTTTGCAATACAGTTATTTTAATCCACAGACTGAGACGTTTCATATTACAACACAGCAATTTCCCCTACAACTGACGTCCAGCCGCAGCCTTTGATGAAATAAACTGAAATAAAAGAAGAAACTAATGCCAGGGACTCACTACCTGACTTTCAAAGTCATTGGATCACTGTTTTTCTCACACAACATGACTGTCCAGTGTACCACTAAGCGCTGTTGTGTGCACATTACACAATGGATTGGCATCAAGGGGGTCACACATTGCACAACATTTCAATAGGAAGTTTGTCTGTGTTTCTAGCAAATCATGCCACGTAAGAGAAACTAACTGTATATTTCCCAATCACAAAAGTATACAGGCCTGTTTAAAGATGTTACTCTTTACTTCTTTATTTTTATTTTTATTTTTTTTTTTTATCTCCTATGTATAAAACCACACCGGTAAAACCAGCGTGAGAATGGCAAATGTTCTCACACATGTAAAAAAAAAACTAAAATAACAAATCAGGAGGCATAACACTAAACTCTTCATTAGCTTAACAAACCTATTTCTAATATATAATATAGAATAATATAATATATATTGAGTCTCGGGGTCAAAAATCCTTATAATGAATGAATGAATGAATAAACAAACCCAAAACAAAACAATCAATCAATCAATTAATCAATCAATTAATCAATTAAAACAGGACTTACATCACCACGATTTGGTTGGAAGAGTCTCAAAATCCTCTGCTCTTTTTCAAAACGTCCTTCCAGCACTCGGTTGTCAGACTGAAGCGGACTGTGTTTTATGGTCAGATATGAAACTAAATAAAAGCATTTTAGCAATAACACCGAGATGGGTTTGGTGAACACAGGGATAAAGGACCACATGTGTACAATGAGAAATAGATAATGGCGCGCGAATGCCAGTCAGTTGGGTAAATAAAAATATGTATCTCACACAAGCAATTAAAATAATAAATTAATTATGTAAGTCATTAGATGTTAAGGATTAAATACAAATAAACAACCGTCATCATCTTGGATAAGTTTCCTATGCATTTACGTTTTTGCAAAAAGCACCCAATACTGCGGCACCGATGTGCCAAAACGCAGATGTCTTAAAGATGTGAGAAGGATGTAGGAAGGAACTGACAGTACTATCATCAAACTTTTTACAGATATCCTTACAGAAAATCCAGACCTTCATAAAGGTCAAAATGTGAAGATACAGACACGATAATTGTAGTAATAGTAATAACAATGAACATTGTACACATGTTTCTTGCTTCCTGAATCAGTTGACAGGTGCATCATGTTAAATTCTTGCATTTGCATTTTCCAGTAAGTTTTGTCTGTTATTAACTCAAACTCTTAATTTGATCCAAATTCGGCCCCGTTGTTCAAGTCCTGGGTTCACTCAAGCTCATAAAATTAATATCAGTACAGCATGAGTTTTCTGAAATAAAAACAGCTATGACAGTTGCTAACTTCATGCATGCTCAGTATCTCTCAAAGCTCATTGGGTTCTCATTGTTGAACGTGTCTGAGAGAAATGAGTTCTCAGTTCATTGTAACTGGTGATTCGAGAACTGTTGACTTCGGAGAACCGTGTAGGTGTAGCAGTACCGTTCATTCAAGAGTCCACGCATGCTCAGTATATCAGCTGCTCGGGCTCATCGGTTCTCCCAGTCTGCACAGCATGTTTCAGTGCTGTTGGAGTTACATTTACTCCGGGGTAGGCCTATTGATTTATTTTTAGTCGTAGGGACTGTCAGGTCATGTCTGAAAGTGAGAAACTTTAGAAAATTGTGGATCAGTGCTAACTTCGAGATGCGAGACTGTTTTGAACCAATCAGTCTGGTTTGCTGAACTGGTTCAAAAGAATGTTTAGTTCACGAACCGGACATCCTATTTCATTGGTAAGCGCTGTGGGGGGAAACAAAGCAGCACTGAAACTTATAATACACTACTTTAATATGCATTATACAGAGTCAGCAGGATGTCAAAAACAAACATAGTGTTTCTCCCTCCAGTGATACACTCCTTCCACGATTCCATCACGAATTCGTTTAACATTTCTCAAGCGAGGCACTGCGGTATTGGGATATAGACACACTAGGGAACAGGTAGATCGCGACGCAGTGTCGACACATGTCGAGGTTTTTCGACACTTTAAGGCTTCAAAATAGTGTTACAGAGCATTGCTTGGAAATGGATGCTGTCATGTGACCAAAATGATACTTTGTTACCTCACTTCGATCATGTCTTGGCTCAAACACAAAGTGCTTTGATTAAGCTGTCCCATAATTCATTTTAGTACAATGTTATAATTAAAATGGTCATACCATATGTATGTAGCTTCAAAATGGTGGTAATGCTGTTAATTAAAGGACTACTAGTAGAAAACAACTACGTGTGAACAGTTACGTTAATCTCTACTAGCGATCTTGAGGAGGCTCAACCACTGTTTCCCCAAAAGAATAAAAGTACTTCCCTCAAAAAAGTTGCTCTGAGGTAAAAATAAAGAACAGAAAGTCTTTATTGTCATTGAATTTTTGCCAAACACAGTGAAATTTGGAAGAAAGTCTATGGCTGCACACATATGCGTATACATCTCTACTAATGAAATATATGCTTAATTAAAATATACAAATCAACAATTTAAAATGACGAAGTAGAGCACAAAAGTGGCAAAAGGTTCAGAAGTAGAGACCTGCACTCCCACGGGACCTGATGCAACAGAGTTGTGGTGACGGCACAAGACTGATGGGTGTATGGATGGTGGGTCAAGACTCTTGTGCAGAATGCGGTAGAATAAAATGATTCACGTCACGGGACATAAATTGTTATTCATCCATTGCACATAAGCAACAAAAACAACTATTATAAAACAACAATTAAATATTTTAAATATTGTAAGTTTTTCCCAAAGCATAGCATGTTTAAAAGAGTATACCAGAAGTCCCCAGATGATCTATTATTTCAGGAAGATTTTGGAAGTGTGGAGATAACCCACAATCCATTGCACTTTGGATTCAGTTCACAACTAAAAACACAAATAAAAAGTGTTTAAAAAACTACAAAAATGTGGATGTGCATGACCGATCGGTTAATGGTGCATTCAAGTCCTCCTGGGAAGTTTGTATTTACGAGTTGACAAGTCGTAATTACGACATCAGATGTGTTCAAGTTACTTTGGTCGGAACAAGAGAGCAATTTAACTTTTCTACATAAGTCATGTCTACCCAGCATGACTTGAACATGAGTGGCCTGTTAAAGACACAACAGTATGACATACGTATTAGTTGCCCCCAAAGTTGCCTTCTTTCTACTACACATCTGTTTGAAAAAACCGGCCATGCAGGTCTCTACTGTGATAGCACCATGCGTTGCGTAAAAGCTCTCATTGCTTCAGAAGCCCGTTCTGGCACATCCCTGGATAACATGTAATGCATATTCAACACTGTGATAATGAGAATCAATCACCTAAAACTGAAACAGAGGATATAAAAACAAGGTGAATCGAAATTAAATCAATGATCCAGTAGCATAGCCAACACTACAGATGTGAATGAGTAACCACGAAACAATTTATAAACACTTGTATATAATGGAGGAACGAGGACATTTTGTTTTTCAGACTTTCCATTTATCACTGTAAACCTGATTTGTTCTCGGTAAAATTCCCCATTGTAAAAAAGCGCAATATAAAACAAAAGGTGATTCTAAATGGGACACCTTACTCATGCTCTGAAAAATAGGCTCATTTTCAAACTCCCCTAGAGTTAAAATAGTTGTAGTTTTCACCGTTTTCGAATTCCATTCCAGCTGATTTCCGACGGTCTCTAAGCAAGTACTTTTTAGTCAGTAGGTCTAGCATACGATAATTGGGAATCTGATTAGTACTCCTCTATTTTTGGAAGCGAGATGCTGAAGGTGTAACTGAAGATTTTAATGGGATCGGAATTCTGCGAAAAATGGTTAAAAACCTCAACTGGTTTTACTCCCAGAAAGCTGGAAAACTAAATACCGGGAGTGTTCCTCTAACTCTGATAGCTATAACTGCCAAAAACTCAACCCCCATGCTACAACAAATGAATTCCCCTGTTTCAGAGCAATATATGACCTTCTTCCTGATTCCTCTAGATCGAACTGCCATACTCTATATGTTTTAAAACGATTTTAAAATTCACTGTCTCCATTTCCCCTGGACATCACTTTCACAATTCTATATAGCTCTTTCAGTCTTCTCCCTTGTTCTCTGCATCTCCCTTTTCTGGACAATTTCAGAGTTCCATTATGTGTTCCCTCCCTCATCTCTGCAATGGATTTAAGAAACACTGGATCTGAACTTTTCTGGATTCATCTACTTTTCCTAGTCTCATCTTGGGTGAATGCCCATAGAATCCATCACTAAGTGAAGCAAGTGACATCAAGTGCACGCGATCTCCAGAACAGTCCACCCAACACGACTTGAGGACTGATTTCTGACTACTATACTCGTCTCTACTATGCAGTATGAGAAAGCCAATTCACTGCTTTACATTGGCCAAATAGACCTCCATTATGAGCTGTAGGGCACACAAATATATTTCTTTTGTCATAATTGCAATGATATTATTAGTACATTGTGAAAGTTTGTGTGTGCCAAAAACTTTGAATCCTTACTCGTCGGGATTTTCTCAGTACCTTTTCTCAGTGTATTTCTAGCGGTGTATGAGGAATCTGGTTCGCTACAGTTTTATAATTTTTTGTTGAATTTTTTCAAGGCTCTCTCTGAATGATTTTTTGTTGTACAGTATTAGTAATGGTGGATGCAGCACCTGTTACTCTCCACCTGAGCAACTCAACCCAACACCGACACCAGTAATACAATCAGTGATGCACCGAGAGAGAATCGGTGCCAAAAATTAAACTCAACTAATGCAGTGTGATTCCTCCAGCTGCTCCAATTCACTGAACCTGACAGACTGCGGCTGTGGGCGCTGTAATGTGCAGACTCCATCGAGAATCTGTTATTCTTCCCCACTCACTAACTAAGGCCTCAAGGTCTTTATAGTGCTAGGTTGTAGGCTTTACAAGCTCTTGACAGAATTAATGAAACTCCTGCTAGCAGTGCCTGGGCAGTTCTGGCTGGTCGTTCACGCATCGTTCCAGGAATGGTTTTGCGCTCGAATATCTTCAGCTGAAGGCGGCGTCTTAGGGTCAAGGCCTGAGCACATTGTCTGATAATTCTCTCCGTTTAATGAGTATCTCTCGAGATATTAGGCGGGTTTCTCTGTCATGCTGCTGCATAATATGGTGACGCGCTGAAATAATGCCTGTGGAGGAAATAAAAAATAAATAAAAAATAAAAACTATAAGAATCTGGTTAGTGTAGTGAAAGAAAGAAAAAAAAAAGAGCTGATATGATTGCAAACCAGGGATACATGATACCCAGAACCACTCACGGTAACAGTAACGAGATCGACAAGAAGAAGGAACAAAACACACAGGAACAGAGGCGTCATGCCCATTCAAACCTGGGCGATGCCGCCCCCTCAGATTCTGAGCCAAGTGTATTTGAAATGCACGCTTCCAAAAGACAATAAACAAGGGCAATTAATATTTCTGTGATTATTTGATTCTGTGTGGCACATCACTAACAGCTAAAATTTCCAAATATGCATCTATGCTTTGATGAGCGCCTGATGCCAGACGTGGTTTTCACGTTGCTTAGGCATTATACCCCAATTCACATACGGATTCTGTTGAGCTTATGAATTGCAATGACCACATCAGAGGCATTCTGACTCGAAGTCATCGCTAAAATGCCTGTGTTTGTTCACTGTTGTGTTCTCCGCTGAAACCGAATTCATGTCAAAATCGTCTCATCATTCCAAACAACCAAAGTTGCAGATGTGGCCGTAGGAATGTAAAGTAATGATATTAAATTTATCACAGTGTAAACAGCTTCAGTGATTATAATGGGGAGTTCTTGAGAGTGCCTTGAACTCTAGCTAGGACTAAAGTCAGTGAAAAAAATGTAATCGATCAATGTATGCTGTAAATGTTCCTTGCTGGTCTTTCTGTAGCAATGAAAGTGTTGTTTTAAATTAGTTAACTTGCAATGTTTATATTAAATGTAATGTATACAATATTTAAAGTCAGGTGTCGTATTTTTTTTTGTATGGCATGGACACCCCTATCTTGGTACTTAAGTAAAAAGACTGGTTTTATGGCATATATGTTAATAGATTATGACACTAACTTTAGGCTACTATGTCCATCACAGTTATAGAGCACCTAACATGATTCTATAAAGGGTGCGCAAAATGCACTCGAGCTTACACAAATATTTGAGGCATATCAAGGATCCCATTTCATACGCAACAGTATGTTACACACCGATTTGGGAAATAATTCAAATCAAAAAGGAACACACATTAATTAAATAAAGGTTAGCACTCAAAAAAACAAAACCCAGTTACAGTGCTATACCGGCTGTTGTGTGTCACATTTGTACAAACATGAAGAGAACACAGATATCCCCACCAACCTTCACTTGTGCCCTCTCAAAAATAACTAGAAGGTATAAAAGTTCGAGGGTAGCGAAACTTTGATGTTGGCTTGGCCTTGGGCCTAGAGAATAGTATCGACCACCATGACTCTGTCGTGTCCAACCTTCTTGAGTCTGCCTTGGTGGGAAAAAAAAAACCTACAACAGTATTTTTCTATGGACCCTTGCTGTTTTGGTTTCTAATTAAATAAGGCATACGGCTATGACAAACAGCGTCGCACATAGTTGGCTAGCTGGAAATGCGAAATCAGTCATGCCTTTTTCTCCCTGTTTGCTATGTGTCGACAGTCCTCTCACTGAAGCGTTTGTGGGCACTCAGACACAGAAGGTAATGAAAAACAATGAGGTTTAAGTCAAGGTGGTGATTCATTCGGGTTTTTTGGGGTCCAAGCAGAATGGATTTGGGTAGACTGATGAGCCTGTTCACACAATGGAGCGGGTGTCTCTTTTCAAGTAAATTATGAGTTTCTTGAGTGTGTACTATTATATGCACAATATGAAAATAGATACAACTTGAATATAGTGTCCCCTCTTACTTTATGTTGTGATAGACTTTCAGAATATGGTGTGTTTAATACTATTAAAAAGTAAGGAAAAAAGTAATGGTACTTTGAGGAGACTTACAGTTTTTGCATTGAAAATACTATTATTGGGCTTTATTAAAGTTTAGAAAATAGAATTTGCCATGTATATGCATCTTTATATTTATGCACATAAATGAAACTCATTTTGCAAATTCTTCAAACAGGATCTTGAAGTATTTGCGCTATCCTGTGGCGCCAGTCGTGTGGACAACTATTAGCATTGTGGGGCCTTCAGCTTCTGAATCAACATCGACATGACCAGGGGCTCAATATTTTTTTAATGATTACAAATAGGTTAATGAGGGTAGGTCATGCAATACTATACCAACATTAAAATCAATTTTATGCTGAAGTATGTATCTTATTTCATCGCTTTAAGAGTCATTATTGGTTCAACTTACCATTTTTAAGCAGTGATGAATGATAAACTATCTGGTTGCTTACATTGTTTTTTTTGCACTTATAAGACCATAAACTAATTAATGATGACAAAAGTTACAACAGTTTATTGTGTCATAATTTTATATTATAAACATAGTATAAAAGTAGCAGTTTTAGGTTTTAGGTGTTGAGTGCATTAAATGGACAAGTGCAATGTACAATAACATGTCATAATTTAATTAGATATAAATTCATTTCTAGTTAGAGCAAAAAATTAATAAATAAGAAGAGTTATAAATACTTGAATACAAAGGACATACAAAAAAGCAGCCAAGATATGGATCTTCATGTTATTTTAGTAAATAAAAATTCTTGTACCCGAAAAGTCGGGTAAAGGTTTGTCACTCTTAATATTACATAAGGAGCAAAGAAATCAGCGTCAGATTTGTTACCCCCCCTCCCCCAACGTTTTTATTGTTCGACTGTGTTTTCTTGGTTATATTCGCCAAAGCTAAGTATGGATTTGAAATAATCTTGTATGTGATTTGTCCGTTCTTTGCGTGCCGGAAATGCCCTGTTCAGCTTGCTTCTGGCATCCTGATGAGACGATTGCAGCCCAAATCGAGTCTTGGCCCTTAGACAAAAACTATATCACACGTCAGCAAATCCTTTTATTTCTCCTATTATATGATTCGTCTCTTTCTTGTGTTTTGTACTGATTCACTGCTGGCATGGGCTTTAATGTGTAGATAAGGCAGACCCTGAGGTTAGTCGTGACCGCGCGGTACTGAGCTTGTGGACGCCAACCTTCCTGGCACGGTGTTCTACCGGGGACAAGACCGTCCGCGCGTGGCCACCGCCCCCGGCGATAGTCACACGCGTTCGCGTGCAATAAGGTCCTTTCCAGGCTTCAGACGTAAACTGCACAGAAATAAATGGAGCTAGACTTGTTGTGTTCTAATGGGTGGATTGCGTGCAATCACTGTAATATATTATTTTTTTAAAGCTCTTAGAAAACTATAAAATGCTTTTATTGTTGAGCTCATTGTGAGGAGTGCACTCGATGATGCAGGCGGTCTTTCATCTGATTTGGCCAGACATTCATTATTAATGAGATCGACATTGGCTAATAAGAACATTGTGTGTTTTAGGGAGACAGTTCGTGAATGAACGTGCCAGACATCACCGTATTTGGAGCGCAGAGCAATCGATGTGATTCCGCCCTAGACAAGAAATGTCACAAGCACTCATAAACACTGTCATTTTGTCATCTGTATAATATGTTCTCTAATTTTTTGTCTTTTGATTGCGGATCGGGGTTTATGTAAAAGGCTGTAGTTTCAGTATGTAGACCTTTTTCCGCATGCCAGGGAGTGTTGAGATCACGCTGTCAGATAGACTCGCAAATCTTTTAATTTTCACATGTCATCAGCTCCCAAACATCTAAATTTGCTCTTCGTGTATTATAATGGGTGAATTGTGTGCAAATCGCTGTACTATTTTATTTCAAAAGTCTTTAAAAAAGAATAAAATTTGTTTGTGTGAGCTCGCTGTTGAGACTGCACCGCTGATCGGAGCGGTGATTTCTCGCTCGTCTTTCTCTGTTTCTTGGCCAGGACATCAATTTTAATAAGCCTCCTGACCCCTGTAATAATCAGATAATGTTGGTTAGCTTTGTCAGTTGAATGATTTGTCTATGTCTATCTGTATTTTCAAGCGATTTAAAAAAAGTGAAAAGGCAGGATCCTCCCTTCACAGCACAGGAATTGCTCCTGTAGAGGTGCACTTTTTTTCAGACAATGGAGTCTACTGGGAAATTTTGCGTTTTTTGCATAAATACTATATTGGGCTTTATTACAGTTTATGAAAAATAGACTAGAATGCATGAATATGCATTTTATAGTTTCTGCCCCAGTAAATGAAATCCCCCATTCCAAATCGTTCGAACAGATCTTGAAGTATTTGCTATCCTGTGGCGCCATCGTGTGGACACCATTAGCATTGTGGCCTTCATTTCTGAACAACATTATGAAAGGGGGCCAATATTTTTTGAATGATTACAAATATTTATGATTAGTTCATTGATAATATACCAACATTAAAATCAAATTTACTGATTCTGTATCTTATTTCATGCTTTAAGAGTATATTTTTCAACTTACATTTTTAAGCAGTGCTTGAATGACAACTATCTGAGTTGCTAAATTGTTTTTTTTTTTCTGCAATTAGAAGACATAAACTATATAATGATGACAAAATTACAACAGTTATTGTTTCATAATATTTACTATAAACAATAGTATAAAAGAGCAAGTTTTAGGTTTTTAGGTGTTTAGAGTTGCAGAAATGGACAAGTCAATGTACAATAACATGTTCATAGATTTAATTAGATATAAATTCATTCTAGTTAGAGCAAAAAATAAATAAATAAATAAATAAATACATGAATACATAAGGACATACAAAAAAGCAGCCAAGATTAATGATTTTCTGATTTTTATAGATTAAAATTGAAAACAGAAATGCAGTCACTTTAATATTCAAATCCAGTATCATGATCCTTTTCCGATTTATTTCTCCACAGTTAAGTAACCAGTGTTTGAAGTAATCATGATAGTCATGGCGACCATATACATTCCCTTTACTGGATGCTCTGAATAGGCAGCTAGAAGTAGGAAATATGCCGTATGTATAAGTTAACTTGTACGGAACATTGTCAGATTTGCTTATTTTATGGTCATATATTTTTTCAGTAGCTTTAAACAAGTGGTGGAGACATTACCCACCCGTCCCACCTGCAAATTACGCCTATGTACAAAATATAACTCAAACCCTAGGGCCATTTACACAATACTGTTGTCAACAAAAAAAAAAAAAAAAAAAAATTTTTGTTGTCTGTGAAACCAGGCATGAGAGTGTTTATTTAACACTGGGGTTTTGCTGTGTACGATGAAAAAGCACAGAGCTCTGAGTTTATAGATTATAAAGATAATACAGACCCATCAGTAATATTTTTGTAATTTGCATTTGTATGTATGTGTATTTGTCACAGTTATGCTCTTATGCAAATGGAATACGGGAAGAGCATTCATTTGGAGACTATACGCTTTGTTTTTGCCAACTTGCCTATCAGACTTCATTCAGTGATGAGATCATAAAATTATTGTTCTGTATTGGAGCAAATAAGGGACCAAGGGACATGAGGATGGGACATTAGAAAGAGGTGTCTGCCCTGAATTAATGACATCTAGTGCAGCCACTGCAGGCTTAAAGCCCACCACAGAGCCCACCGCAGACAGGGAGCTTTCATCTGCGATGATGAACGAGTCAGAGCTTGAGAGGAGGAGAGCACTGACCAGCCCCCCGAAGTCGATGCCCCACAGTGAGTATGACCAACTGTGTGAGCTGGCAACATCCGTTCCCCCTTTAGTGGAGGGGGACAGTGCGGTCTGGCTGATCGATTGGGAAACTGAGGTAATGCTCTCCACCCTGTGTCTCCTGTGCCATCATCACCGTTGTTCCTGCCCAGCATAAAGCCTGTTTCTCACCCTGTGATGAGACCGTGTTGATGTCACTAATCATTCCTGGCCTCCCTCTCCAGACTCCTCCTCCAGATTCACCCAGTCCTTCAGCCCCATCTTCGCTGGTTCCCTTCAACCCATTGTCTTATCACCTGACGCTTTGCTGTGTGGATGAGCCTCGGGTCTTGTGGTCGCCAAGCAAGTGGATCCCCCATCTCCTCCTCCGACTGCTGGTCCCATCGCTCCAAGGAGGAAGCCACAGTGGAAAGAACCAGGGAGCTGAGGATGGGAGGAGAGGCCAGGTGCTACACCTGGATGCAAGTTCATGGTGGAGTTGATGGTGGAGTTGACGGAGGGAGAAGCCATGATGGAGTCCTTGGCTGATGTCCAGGCTCCACCAGGCTCCCTCATCCCTCTGGCTCCACCTTTGACAGCCGTCACCCTGTCTGTGCCACAGACTCAAGAGCATTCCACTCTGCTCCATCTATCAACCCTACTGCTTCAGCTGGCTCTGCTTCAGTCCCCATTCACAGCGGCTCTGCCTCAGTCTGGCTCCACCTTGAACATTTGTCGCTACAGCTACACCTTTGGTCCCCTGACCATCGGTGTCCCATCAGCTCTGTACCTAGAGCCCACTGTTAATGGCTTCTCCCCTAATCGGTCGTTCCCTGGATGACATCAGCCAAGACCCATCATGGCTTCTCCCTCCGTCAACTCCACCATCAACTCCCACCATGAACTTTGCATCCAGGTGTAGCACCTGGCCTCTCCTCCCATCCTCAGCTCCCTGGTTCTTTCCTCCACTGTGGCTTCCTCCTTCACCTGTCCTTTCATACACCTGAGGAACCACCACCCCAGCCACTAACAGCACAAGGCTGCACCTGCCCAGAGGGGGATGTTCTGTCACTCGCTCTTTAGTTTCGTTTTCATGTTCCAGCCACAGTCTGTTGTCATGGACACTGATTCAATCATCAGGCATGCTAGTCCTGTATTTTGTATTCTCTGTGTATTTAGTTCATCAGTTTGTTCTGTTCAGGGTCCTGTACTCTTTTTGCACAGCACACTGTTTTGTTAAGTTTGCTGTGTTGTTTAGATTTCCTGTTTTTGAGTTATGTAATGACTCTTTTATTTGACCCTTTAGACATTATTTTCGGCATCGCTGGACTGAAAATGTGACAGTGATATGGTGCTTTTTGGAAAAAATTAAATAAATTAATACTCACCCACACATCAAGCATGCAGAGATCATGGAGCAACCAACCCAATGACCATATGTCACTAAAATAGCCGATGCATGACAGTGAAAATCAATAAGTATATGTACACTGTATATGTGCTATCTACTTAAAAAAATTATGGTTGCAAAACTACACATTATATTTTTGAGTAGTTTTAAAGATTTGATTTCTTTAACAAAATCTACCTGAATAAATCATGTATTGTTTAGTCTGTGACACAATGTATTTAATATTTTTTTTAGTAAAAACCTCAAAAATGTGTGATTTTGAGTGGATGGAAAACACTTGTTTGAATTTGGCTTTGAATTATGTTGTTGAATTAAATTTCTGTATGTTGCTAAAATAGCACAAGTAGGAAGAATCTTGTTGCTGCACTGTCATTAACAGAACTATGACTCGTTTAACAAAGCAACAAAAACTTCAAATATCAAATATAACTGAACAATAAAGCTTAACAGATGTTTCCCTTCACCCCAAAACACATAAAACAACATGTAATTTCTGTATTCACTATCCATATCCAGAACTAACAATCACAGACAAATGGCGTCTCAAATATTTTAACTAATTATCTTAAAAGTTTCCATACAAGACTGAACCACAATAATGGAACCTTAATAAAATATACACACTATTTTTAATTATCACCTTAATTGTTTAGATACAAATAAATAAAAATAAAAAAACACCCATAATATTTTAGAGTTTACAGCATGTAACTGTTACATTTTTAGACAACTAAAATAATCAACCTTCATGAAAAGATCTTAAGGAAATTGTAACCATTTTATGATGCTGAACATAATATTTTTATACACTCAGTTGTCAAAAAGCTTACCTTTTGGAATTATATTTCTTCTGATAAAACTCTGGGCTGACATAGAGCTTTGCACCCACGACTGAATTAGCATATTCATCAGCTCTACAAAGGAAAAATAATGTAAACTCAAAACTATAAATGTCCAGGACTTTTGGTTTTGGACAATAATTTGCATTTTGATCCATCACTAGTTCCCATTACTGTTTTTTGTTTACCTTTCGCAATGCTTTTGAGCATCCAAAATCTCCTAGATTGATGTAACCATCTTCAGTCAGGAAGATATTCTACAATGACAACAGAAATCTCATAAGTCTAACAGATTTGACTTTGTGATATGATTTATTGGGCTTTATCAGTGCATACCTGAGGTTTAATATCTCTGTGAAGAATTTTCTGCTCATGGAGATACTGCAGAGCCAGACAAATCTGAACAAGCCAGTCAAGGATCTGCACACATGGAGAAAGGTGTGTGTGTGTGTGTGTGTGTGTGTGATAGTGAATGTGATGTCCACACAAGGGTTCTGTATTTTATGTGTGTAGCATTCTAGCATTCTTTTTTTTTTTTGTTTTTTTTTTTAATCTAAAATTTTGTAAAGTTTTGTGAGGGTTGTTTAAAGTATAGAGCATGGAATGTACAGTATGTATGTATGTCTGCATAAGAAACTCACTTGTTGTTCTTCAAAAAAACGTTCTTCTTGATGTTTTTCCATGACTTTTGAAAGATCTCCTCCTTCACAGTACTCCATCACAATATAAATGCGTCCCGCTTCATTATCTAAATAAATTAACATTCAGTCAGATAATAATTTAACTCAATATATTAAATTAGTCATCATTTTCTGACAGCTATACTGATGTTTTTATTATGTTATTTATTTTATAAAGAATTTTTGCTATTCTTCTTCAGTCTCCATCGTGGTTAGTAGTTCTATTTAATATTTAAGAAACACAACAAAACATCACCACATTTTTGACTTGGAACAAAGGGAAATTAGTGTACAAAGAAGAAGAAGAAGAAGAAGAAGAAGAATAAAAAGAAGAAGAACCTTCAAATGATTTCACATAAGTAACAATATATCCAAAGTTGAGATTTTTCAGGATCTCAACTTCCTTTCTGACTTCATCCAGCTCCTCCCCCTAAAAGGAAAAAAGCAAAAAAAAAAAAAAAAAAACCTTCCATTTAAAAGTGACACTCTTATTGGAAAGAAAATTGTCATTTCTATGGTGAAAAACTTGAGTAAGATTTGGTAAATGCTTACATCTCTGGAATTCATCTGTTTGATCACATAAGGGTCTCCATCTGTGTCTTTCACCAGAAACGCTATTCCTGAAGCCCCTCGGCCAAGTTCTTCCTCTATGGTGTATCCATGTTCTTTTAGCACTTCTATAATCAAGATTTAGAATAATTTCTACAAAAATAGTGTAACCACTAGATACAAGAGAAACAAAGCTTTTCCCAACTTTGAATAAACTGAACCAACTGCTTCATAAAATGATTTTTTTTTTAATTGCTCAAAACACCAAAAGGTGTCCCCTGCTGGTCAAAACTGTGTAAATGCAATGAAAACACTCAGTCCAAACATTCATAAAAACATTTTGCAAAATGACAAAATATTTTCTAGAATGTGTAATTTATTAAATGCAATCTACATAAAATACTATTACATATATTTTCCTGAATACTAATTTATTTCATTGATTTTGTGTGGTTTGTTTTGTGTGTTTATTGGGTCCCTAGTTTATAGGCCAATAAGAGACAAATAACTTTGTTCACACTGTCACTCCAAATCTGATTATTCGTGATTCCTGATCTAAACAATTGACATTCACACTGTGTAATAGTAACTTTCAGTTTGTCCCTTGACACTTTTTTTCATTTTCTGGAATATCTGCATTGGTTTCTATGGCAATGATTAGTGCAAGCACAAGTCGTGACATTTTGCCAAGTATGGTAGCCCATACTCGGAATTGGTGCTCTGCATTTTAACCCATCCAAGTCCACACACACAAAGCAGTGAACACACACCCAGAGCAGTGGGCAGCTATATATCCAGCTCCCAGGGAGCAACTGGGGGTTCAGTGCCTTGCTCAAGGGCACTTCAGTCGTGGGTATTGAGGGTGGAAGAGAGCGCTGTTCATTCACTCCCTCCCACCTACAACTCCTGCCAGCACCGAGACTCGAACCTGCAACCTATTGGTTACAAATCCAAATCTCTAACCATTAGGCCACAGCTGCCCCCAATGATGTAGCATTATGCCAAATAAAAACAAGATTATGATTCTCATAAATTTGTATCCACCACACTGGACTGTATAATGAGAAATACAGATACTGTACAAGTAGGTTGTCATACCTGTAAGTTATCAGCAATTTGTTGAAATATATTGCAATGTTTAAATAATAATAATAATAATAATAATAATAATAATAATAATAATAATAACAAAAATACATTTGATGCATTATTTCAGTTCTCCCCTGACTCTGGTCCACTCTGGTCTACTATTGCCATCAGATTGTTTTTTCTAAGGGAGATTTGATGCTTTATGCTGCTAATATAAAACAGATGTTGCTCAAATTCAGTGTGAAAGTTATACTCACTGATCACTCCAGCAGAAACGTTCATGCCGTGATCCGAGGCACTGCTGTCAGCACTGGCGTCTGAGAGTCTGTGATACTGAGCCATCTTTAGAGGAAAAATATTGAATCTTAATGAAGTGTCCGTGATATTTACACTTTTTAAAATATATTGATTGAGCCCTTTAAGTGTTCATCGTATAATGCAACTGAATCCTGCAAGATCTCCTTATGAATCTTAATTTTGTCATATCTTGTAATTATACTGCCAAAACACAAAGGACAGAACTTGATGGGTGTTTTGTCCCCCTTAAAATCTTAAAGGTGCATAAAAAAAGTATATAAAATTTACAGGGGAAAAATATATATATATATTAAAGTTACATAAATCTAGCATAAGTCCATTCAATTACATACAATATGCGTCCTCTGGTGGTGTGCAAGAGAAATTATAAAATAATAAATATGAATTGTACATCTCCCTTTTCCCTCATTTAAGGAACACCACCCATCGTTACTGGAGCAATTAAGTTGTTTTGAATCATTGCCTTTTGAAATCTATATATGCCTTTTCAGCGCAGAAAGCTTGAGTAGCCTATCAGATTTGTATTGGCCAGCAGACCAATCAAATATCCTTCTGTAAACGTGTCAATAATATCTGGCAGACTGGGGCAAAAACGGGTTCTGCTAACCAGAACCAACAAATGTCTATTTATTTATTTTTCTCCTTGCTACATCTTAGTAAAATCTGACCACACAAAAGATTTTGCAGTAGGCTAGACAGGTTACAGCGATCATTCTCACTCAAAGCAACATTTATTGTTCGATAAAAAGAAATCTCAAAATCGAAGACACAATCACGCGTCCCCTAAATAAATAAATAAATGCATCCATCCATACATGAATAATTCAATCAAGCAATTGATCAATCAAGCACAGTGGCCACTTTGACAAATATCACAGTATTTAGAATTTGGTTCGTTTTTCCAAATAAAGCAATTGTTTTTTTTAGTTTCGCTTTCGTTTTGTACGTTCATACTTTTACATTAGCATTAGACTTCTACCTTGTTGCAGTCCTGATCGAACCTCTTGTGTTGTGTTCTTGTGTCTTGTGTTGCGCTGAAACAGGTGAAGTTTGAGCACGCGCCAAAACGGAAACTTTCTGCTTTTACAGCTCGACGATAAAAAACGAAAGTGCACTTAATGTGTACAGGACCGAGTCATCCACTGTAGTTTTAAAGCACGCGTGTGCACCTGTGTGTCTTATAATATATTTTACTTTTCTATGTCCAGCCAGAGTTGTCAAGTCCTATTATTATTGGCTACTCGGCATTACATTATATTTTTTCTTTTTTTTTTAACAATACTTTTTATTTTTATTTTTTTTCTTTAACAAGTCGCTTTAGATTTGGGCAGCAAAACACTGACCCAATAAGGTTTATTTGTTTATTTATATATTTATTTTTCTCACTCTACAAAGCTTTCACCCCTCTGTCTAGCATTATACTGTATCGCTTGCCCAGTTTGGGCAGTTCCCTTTAAAACGGTCTCTCCCGTTGCTCAAGGATGCTTACGGGGGAAACTCCTGTTTACTCTGATACTGAATCCTGATTTGTTCACGTTCGTGTAGCTGCACAAACAAATGAGCTTCAGCCAGGGGTGGATTTTGTGATTTGGGGACCCAGGCAAAATATATGAATGGGGCCCTATACATTTGCAGACAATAGATCAACTGTGAGGTTCCTTTTTTTGTGATGCTTGCTGCTGCTCAATGGTGCCTCATAGCTGTGCTCACTGTTTCTACATGTTTCATGTACATGTTATAATGGCTTCATGTTGTAGACCACGAAATGGCAAAATACAGTTGAAATACAGGTTTTCACAAAAACAAAATAAATAATAAAAGGATAAACCTCACAATTGAGCCTTTAAATCTTTAAAAAAAAAAAAAAAAACAGGGGTAAGTCAGAAGTATAAATTATTATATTAATTTAAAACGGGGTCATGTGGTGGATTTCCGCATTGGTCTGAACCAAAACATCACATATTCATTCTATGCCAACAGGAGGCACTTTTCGAATGTTAGAAATATTGTGGTTTCCCCGGTAACAGCTGTAAACAAAGCAGCACTGCTTTTATCAGATAAAATTAAAATGCAATTAAAACTTTTCTGAATACAGTCAGTTCCCTTCTGAGATTCATTAATAGGAAAACTTGAATTAGTGAGAATAAGAAAAGTGTGAAAAAACAGTCTATGTTTGACAAGGAAAGTCCACTGATGATTTCCAGCGTAAGCCTGTGTGCATTTTAGAGAGCCCTTGGATTTTGGGGGCCGAAGGTGGTTACCTGCCTATGCCTAATGGGCAAGTCCACCCCTGGCTTCAGCTCACCAAGAGGGGTGGAGCCGACTGCTATATAAGTTGCCTATAAGCACCGCTCCTCAGAATTCTCTCCTTCAGCATGAAGATCATCTCCTCGGTGGACTCTGAAGCAAAAAGCAAGAAGCTCAAAGCCTTGGAAAAGCCCCGGCAGCGGGAAGACACTCCTCTTCAGACTTTTCACAGAAGTTCTCAATTAACTTACCAAGGCGTGGCATGCCCCATACTCGCGTCCACCTTTCTAATTTGGCTGTCCTCACCTCCGTTGACGGTACTGAAAAAAATGGATATGGCAAGCTCCCTCCTCTGGAGGAGGCGGCTTGAGTGCCGTCTTTGACTGGATTTGAAGGAGATCAACTACATCCCCAAATGGTTCAAATGGTGTGGTCTGCCTTCACACTAATTGCCCTGCTTCCTCTGGTCATCAAACAGGTCAGGAAGTTTAAGTGCTTGTGCTTGGTCCTCCTGGTGCCCCCACTCTGGCCCCTGTCACTCAAGACCATCCTCCTTTTGGCTTTAGCATCAGTCAAGCAAGTGGGCGACCTTCAAGCTACTGTATGTCAGTGAGTGCTTTATGCCTTGAGTTTGGGCCCAATGACTGTAGAGTCATCCTCAAACCAAGACAAGGCTATGTGCCTAAAGTACTATCTACTCCATTCAGAGCACAAGTTATCCCCCTTCTAGCTCTTCCTAATTCAGAGGCTGATCAGTTTGGGCTCTGAGAGTATGTTGATCGCTCTGGCCCATTTTGGCACTCAGAGCAGCTCTTTGTATGCTTCAGAGGCCACTCTAAATGGGCTGTCAGTCATGAAGGGGTGAGGGCCCACTCCACAAGATGAATTTCCTCCTCCTGGGCTTGGTCCAGCATGGGGTTCAATTGGTGTCATCTGTGAGGCAACCTGTTGGTCTCCGCCGTCTACCTCTGCCAGATTTTATAACTTCAACATCCCATGGATTTTGTAGGAGTTTCCCCATAAGCATCCTTGATGCAACGCTCCTTTCCTTATCTCAGGGAACCAAGTTTAAATTTCACTGACTTCAGGGCCAGGGTTTTTTGCTGGTACAGGTTTGGGGGAAAACTATGCACCATGAACTGCCCTTTCGAGAAGAGTTTTCTCCAGTGTGTTGATGATGTATATCCTGCTGAAAATATAAGTCTTGAATAATAATAAGGCTAAGAAAAAAGCAGCAACTGAAACAATTGTTAAAGAAAACATTTACCAACCAGCACCCTAGCTCAAAGATGTATGATTTGTTTTGCAGTGCACCAAAAATTTAACTTGTATTTGGACAGCACTGAAAGTTTTTTAATCAGTCGCTAAAGTGGATCATAATCAACAAGGAAGACTGTAAAATTCTTTATAATCTTATCTGTAAGATCATTCTCCAATATCACACCCAAACTGTAACGAGTTCAAAGGTTGTTTATGTCAAATATTTAAAAGTTTCCTTAACGGGAGTAAGAATAAGTTCACTTAATGATAAAAATATATATGTTGAGCTCCTTCTGATGCCACTTTTCTGAAGATTAATAAAGTCTACAGATAAAAAGAGTACATCAGGCTAATTTTAATCGCTGTTGGTTTTCTGACTGGAAATAGCTCTGGTTTTCTGGATTATTCCCAATCCTGTCCCAGGAGTGTTTTCTCCGAGGAGGTAGGAGAGGACGGTTCATGCTTTGTTTTGAGGCAGTGAATAATGTGTAGGGGAAGTTGTGGCCTAGTGGGTTAGAGAGATTGTCTCCTAACCCTAAGGTTGTGGGTTCAAGTCTCGGGCCGGCAATACCACGACTGAAAACACTGAACCCCCAACTGCTCCCGGGCGCCGCAGCATAAATGGCTGCCCACTGCTCCAGGTGTGTGTGTGTGTTCACTGCAGTGTGTGTGCACTTTGGATGGGTTAAATGCAGAGCACAAATTCTTAGTATGGATCACCATACTTTGCTATATGTCATGTCACTTTCTCTTTTTTTTGTGTGTGTGTGTGTGTGTGTGTGTGTGTGTGTGGCATTTTAAGACATTCAGTATATTTTTGAAATTAGTAATTTGAAAATTACTACTGTATATTGAGTTTGTTTGAAAAGAACATTTTAAATGCCATTAGAACATATATATTATTGTTCGGCCCCCAAAATCCAAGGGCTCTCTAAAATGCACACAGGCTTACGCTGGGAAATCATCAGTGGACTTTCCTTGTCAACATAGACTGTTTTTTTACACTTTTCTTATTCTCACTAATTCAAGGCATATATTATATAAATTTAGGAAAAAAAAAGTAGTATTTTTTCATGTCATTGCATTGTTCAGAGCATTAAATTAAATAAATAAATATTGATATTTCATTCATAATATATATGCTATGTCCTTGGTAGAGGACATTGGGAATCAATTAAAATAATAATAATAATAAAAAAAAGACTTGAATGAACATGCATAGGCAAAAACAATAGATTTTTTTTGAATCACCAATACATTTAGTTTTCATGATTTTTCTTTCTTTTTTTTCTTTCTTTTGTAATTAAAAAAAAGTGTAATAATGGGAGTAATAATTGACAAGATTTTCATAATAATATATAATATTCCATAGGAATATTTAAATATATAATTTATTTCTCTATTCATTTGTTGTGTCTCCCAAAATGCATAATAAACATGCTTTTAGCCCCGGGGGCCTCAATCAAATCAACATCCTGTTTCATATATATATATATATATATATATATATATATATATATAATATATATATATATATATATATATATATATATATATATATATATATATATATATATATATATTGCTTTGGTAGTGAGGAGTGTACGATTTTGTTTTGTTTCATGACCATAAAAAGTTAGCGTTCATGGACATTATGGTATGAGAAGCCACAGGAAGTGGAGTATATTTATAATCAAAATGCTTTCATATATACAAATAATATTATTTAGCCTGTTGTTGAGCGACAGACCCTAAAATTTCCATTAACTACCACCAACTACACCCCCAGAAGAATTTATATGTTAACGTATTTTAACATCCAAAGTAATTAGTTTCATTATTAAATTGAATAAAATCAGTTTATTTATGCAAGGCAAATGGCGTTTGCATCATGAAAAACAACCGATGCTGACTGACATCTCAACCTTGTATGTTATGTTGTGTAAAATAGAATGATTTATAGCATTAAAAACTTTATTTATTAAAATAAAGTGGCAATGCTCTCTTCTGAGGAAGAGGTTGCAAAAAGCCCGCACTCTTACTCAACAGGTTGTAGTAGTAAAGCTAGCGCTGAGCTGTAGATGTTTTTGTCTGAGGATAGGGAGGGGACGTTATGACACCCTGGTTAAACTGAAGATGATGGTTGGGAACATCAGCCTGTTATTAAATAACTCATTTCAGATGCTGGTGTGAAGGAATATTTATTTATGTATGTATAATTAAGTGTCTCTCAAATTGTTTTGAGACCCCTCAAGCATAATATCCCTCATAAAGAAGATTTAATGGATAGATTTTTTATACATAATATTTACAATAAACAACCATCATATTCTGAGGAAACTAATGAATTGTTTTGCACAAAGCAGACTGGAGAGGTACGGTGAAGGTCTTCTGTGGAGTGGACACATTTAGTCTAACAATCACCATGGATTCCAGGTGAGTCCAAATTCACATGCTTTAGGGTAAACTATTTACTTCTAAAAGTCAAATTGAAGGTGTATCTGTTATCTGTCATGATGCTCTGTGATGAACTGATTTTTATGTCAATCCAACAGTCATGTATTTGTCACAACTCTGACTGTCACAATCAAAGAAACAGAACTATCAACAGAAAAAGTGTCACTATATTGGTTTTAATATTTGTTTATAATAATATAGGTTAATAATATAAATTTTATAAACTTTGCATTGTCCTCCCAGTACCAGTCCATGTCGTGATGATATGCAGTTGGAGCTATATTATACAGCAGCCATTCACACAGAAGGTGTTTTTGCATTCAATACATTGCTTTTCTTTGTAAACATAAACTTGCGTCTTTTTCAGTGTCTCGAGGATGACACTGGATTTAAATAATAATAATAATTTGCAGTGGGTGTAATGTCAGAAAGCTAAAGTGAAGACGATGGGAAACATGGATCTAAATGCAGGATGATTTACTAAATCCCCCTACCAGGAGCGGATTCCAGTTTCTGAAATTTGCCTTCCATCTTTAATATACAGACATCCACGTCTTCCACCACGCAGACCAACTCTGATTCACAGAGGTTCTCCAAAACGATTCTGTCTATGTACCGAGAGAAACGTGCTTGATGAAAATGGGAAAGTCAGAAAATGGACTTATGGTGTAAAAGACACTAGTAAACAAAACAAAAGTGTTCTGCTGGTGGGAGAGACTGGCACTGGTAAGACGACACTCATCAACAGCATGGTCAACTACTTACTGGGAGTGAAGTTTGAGGATGAAATATGGTATGAAATCACAGAAGAAGCAGTCAGAGATCAGTCAGAATCACAAACCTCTGAAATCACCATGTATGAGGTCTTTCATGTACAGAGTCCCATATCTCTCACCATCATTGATACTCCAGGCTACGGAGACACTAGAGGACTGGACAAAGATCTAGAAGTTGCTGAGAATTTAGCCACTCTGTTTCAGAGCAATGATGGAGTTCGTGAAGTTGATGCTGTGTGTTTTGTGATTCAGGCATCTAAGAATCGTCTCTCAGACAGACAGCATTACATTTTCAGTTCAGTTCTGTCTTTGTTTGGAAAAGACATTGTGAACAACATTGTGTTTTTAATCACACACGCTGATGGTATGGAACCCAAAAATGTCCTTGGAGCCATTAATAAAGCTAGAATCCCCTGCAGACGAGACAAAAGTGGCCAACCTGTTTATTTCTTATTCAACAATCGGCAGGCTGAAGGCCGTCAAAATGAGAGACGTTATCTTCGTGCTCAAAGAGATGCCTTTGAAGACAGTGTGGAAGAGATGAAGACATTTCTTGAGACTCTGGATGAAAAGAACAGAAGTAGTTTAGAGTTAACTTCAGATGTCCTGATTGAGCGAATTCAGTTTGAAGCATACATCTGCAACTTACAGCTGCGAGTTCAAGAGATGGAGCAAAAAAAGGCTGAAAAACTTCAGATTCAGGAGGCAATGGTGCAAAACAAGGAAAAGATTGAGGAGTGTAAAAACTTTACCATTCAATTTAAAAAGAGTGTGAAAATAAAGGTGCCCATTGAGAGCGCATCATGGAAGAACAGGAAGGCTACGACCTGCACCGTCTGTGAGGAAAACTGTCATGAGTTTGGCTGCTGGTGGGTTTCTGATCCCAGCAAATGTGAAGTCATGAAAGATGGCTTCTGCACCGTGTGCACAGGGAAGTGTCATCATAGCAAACATGTCAAAGAAAACAAGAAATACATCGTCAAAAACTCCACCATAAAGATAGATTTTGACAACTTGATAAAAGAATATGAAAAAGCTGAAGAAAAGTCCAAGATGTTTTCAGGTTTAAATGATAGACTTGACCAAGATCTGCAGGATATTGAGGACCAAAGGTCAATTCTTCTGTTCAATGCTTACAGAAAAATAAAGCATCTGTCTCAAATCGCATTAAAACCAGACTCTGCCCTCACTCTTCAGCATCTGGACTTCTTCATCCCCAGAGTAAAGGAGGCTGGGAAAGAAACCTGGGTGCGAGAGCTGGAGGAAATGAAGAGAAACTCTGAAGCTGAAGAAGCCAATAAAGATGCTCTGAGTTATCTTCAGGCAGGTCTGGCAAAACTAGATCTCTTTTTTAGTGGGCAATAAAAAAAGGAGATTAATCAATAACAATGAAAAAACTACTCTGCTACAAAAAACAAAAAAAAAAAAAAAAAAAAAAAACACTTAAATCACACAATGGATCAAGGTTAAGAACAAAATTATGTGACAATAGTCAATAAAAACCAAAATCAACAACACACTGAGGGCTGGATTCAAAATCACAGAAAATAACAATGTAAAAATGTCTCAGGTTACTTATGTAAAGAGACAATGCGTCCTCTAGGGGTCGCTATGGGGAATGCCTCGTTGTGATCCGTGTCTGAAGCACACATTGAAAAACACCAACAACACATTGGCCGGTGACAGCCCATGACACAGCCCATGACACACATAACCACCAGCACATAAATACATATATATAGAATGGATTAGGGATGGGCGATATCTTATCGTTTGTGATATACCGGTAAAAATTCTCCCCACGATAAAAATTAGTCTTCCCACGATAATAACGATAAAGTCTAGTTGATGACACATTTCTGTGTGCGACTGCGTGGAGTGATGTGAAGGAATGCGGATGTGAAATTGAGCAGCTCCTCCTACAATCTGGAACAGGTTTGGATAACACTGTACAGTGCGACCAAAATCGCTCTGAGCCTTGAGTAAATGTACTACAGTAGCACGTGTGCAATACAGTTTTACATGTGTATGAGTCGGTTACAAACCTGTTGTCCAACAAATATATTATTTATTGACGTGCTTTTTCTCCATATACAGGGCTCCAAACTGCGACTAAAACAGTCGCATTTGCGACCATATATATTAATTTTCGAGTGATGTTTTTGCTGAGGTCGCCAGTGGCGACTACCCGCCGAAAGCTCCTCAGGATTTAACCGCTAAAAAAGTTTTCTCAGGCAGATGATTTGCTTCATTCTAGCAGCGCCCCGTCTGTGATAAAACGAACTCGGACCGAAGGTTAATACACACAACTACACCGAGTGTGGACCTGCCGCGTGTACAACAGCTTTCAGCCGAGATCGGCCCATAGGGAAAAAGCCGTCTGTCAGCCAGCAGTGTTTTGTAGAGTCGGCGTGGCTCTGGTCCATTATCTTCTCACCGATGCCGAGACTGAACCGACAGAGACGCATTTCAGCCAGAATCAGCCCGAGTGCTATCTGGGTATATATTTACATGTTATAACTTAAACATTTGAATGTAATGCCCTTTTTCCTAATTGTTTTGCGATCAAATCTTTTGTTATGTTCACATATTAAACGGAGACGATGCGCATTCAAGTTTTAGTGGAAAAAGGGAGTTTCAGACAGTCCTCTTCTCTGCCGCACATCAGTGCTGCCGCACACAGTGTGATAAACGCAGCTCCGCTGTGCAGCGAGACAGAAATGACGGAGACGTAAGAAGGGAAAGTGCAGAAAATACAGCGTCTATTTCGTGCACAACTTGAACAAACTAGAACAGGTAAAGCTGTCAGCTGTGTGGATATTGGCGATATCGTTAACAATTCTCGTTTATAATAATTACTAATATGGCTTCTTCTTAACAAGATCTTGGTCTGTGTTCTTTAAATGCGTGAACTTCATTATTTGAAGTGCAACTGCCGTCCAGTAATCGCAAAAAGCTCTGTGCTTTGTCACTTAATAAAAAAGTACCAGCTTTAAAATTATTCCGAATTCATAACGAAATTCAAACAATACAGTTTTGGCGCTCCTTAATGGGGCAGGCACGGTCGCTTTAGCGCCTCAGTTCAAGGGCAAGTGAACCCATTTAATCTTTCTATTTACTAATATACTACATAGTGAACATGAATTAACATCAAAAGGTAGGCTATTTATAAGAGATCCTACAGTACAACTTACTGAAATGTCTCATGTAGGAGGAGCCCAAGCTACACTCAGTGGCCAAGTGATGCTTATGCTCCATGATACTGGTACAGATTCTGTGTAATGAACAATTCTTGGTGACTGTAGATTTCAAGTTGGAAAAGACATTTAGTTCCTACTTTAAGTGAACCTTAGTTCCCAGGTCATCTACAAGATGGATTAAAATGCTGATAAAGTCAAGAAAAGATGAGACATAAACACATGACAGTATGACTGAAATGTTAAAATATAAATAATAATAATCGTAAAATAAATAAAGCACGTTTATTCTGTGGCACCTAAAAAAAATTATTTGGCACCTAAGTTTTTTCTTATAGGAGCCAATGGCTCCTTACTCGATTTTTTTTGTTTGGAGCCCTGATATTAACTTCATAACAGGTTTCAAATAACTTATTTTTGAGATCAGATGTGGTTTCGTATCACAGAATAAGGCAGAAATCATACTATTTTATAGCATTATATACAGTGATAAAGGCTATGTCGATTACCACTGCATTATAAATATACTTTATTCTTATGAAAATACCCAAGATTGCTTGAAGAACACAGACCATGTATTTTGTGCAATCACATGTTTATTGTCTTCAGGTTTCCTCAGTCAAGATTTCTCTATCTGCGTTTAATTCAGCTACAGCTATCACTGGATACCTCTGTCCATATTAGTGATTTCCTGGAGCATTACTTCTACTATGCATATGTGGAGTTTCTGCGCGAGGGCGTCCTCCGGCTTCCAGTATGAATTAAACAGTCGTGTGTACTGCTCACAACACCCTATTTTGGGTAAAACTAGGAAAGATAATAATTTTCTCTAAAAAAAACAGGATTCCCTAAATTATCGTCATTGATATCGTTATCGCAGTAAATATCAGAAATTATCGTGATACATTTTTAAGCCCATATCGCCCATCCCTAGAATGGATCATACTCACCCACCACAATTCCCGCGCTGGAGCCCTGCACAAGAGGCAACTCCAAAGAAGCCTTTTGTCCGGACCATCAGTAAGGTGGTCACTATGAAGCCATAGAACCAACCAAAATATCATAGGTCCAGCATAGGGATAAGTTCCCACCTAATCTCGGTCAGGTGGAGAGCTGGTGGTTATAGGGGAATTAGGAAGGGGAAGATAAGGCAGATGTAAAAACCCCCAAAGGAAACGATTAGTTACGATAAGTATCACTCTGATCCAGACGAAAGTGCTGACGCATTGTCTGGATCACATCCCTTAGTCCTTGCCTTCCTCCCTTTGACCCGCAATTCCTCCTACCCCTAACCGCAGGTGGGGGAGGAGCGCGAGCCATGACACTAGCCCCCTGTGCCCGTCTCTGATCCTCAGACCAAGACGGACCAGGACCCCTATGTCATTCGTGTTCAGACCTGGACCTTCGTGGAATGAAGGATTTGAAGGCCGCTGAGCGCGCATCTCCAGCCAGACCTAGATCCAGGTATCAGTGAGCTTCTGGACAGTCTGTGGTGCTTCAGATGCTCCAATACATAATGTCCCAGAGGTTTCCAATTAGATTCAAGTCTGGTGAACGTGAGGGTGAGTCAATGGCATCAATGCCATCATCATCTAAAAACTCTGATGGAAAAAATAAAAATGTTTTCACTTTCATTTGCACCAAAGCAGTTGAAACTATATTCACAATCAGTTATGCTTCCTAACTGGGCCAGATTGATATCTGTGAAGTTTAACTGACTTTGTGTTCTACTGTGATGATTAAGTGTCCCCTTATTTATTTAATACAGTAAATGCAAGTGACTCTCTGAAGATCTGAAGATAATAATGTTCATTTAACCATACAATCAAGTCAGTTTTTCATCCCTGTTTTTAGTGTGTTTTTTTTTTTTTTTTAACTAGGAACGATTGGTAATGTTTTAATCTCTAGTTAGTTTATGTACTCTAATTATACTGTAAATTAGTATTTTAAATATCTGGGTACTGGATAATAACTTGTAATAAATGAAAATGTCACAACCACAAATGGAGATCTGTTTACTTTGTGTTAAACTCTTCTACATAGTACCTTCATCAATTGCAATCAGTTTAAATCTTTCCTGTCTTCTCTCTGCTGTCTCTATTTCTGTCTGTATGCTGCTTGTCTTAATGGGGTCATGAACTGCATTTTTTATCATGTTCTCTGAGGTTCACTTATAATGTCAGTGTGATTTTACAAAAAAAAAGGTTGTATGGTGCCCTGGTGGCCTGTATACAGTAGCCAGTACAAATGTCTAGTATTAAGCCAAGCTCTATCATGTGTTTATCTGTGTAATATCTGTTTTTATTATTATTATTATTTGTTGAACATCAATTAAATTGTTACCCTTAAATTATTGTAAATTGTATTTGCTAGGACGGGGAACAGACACAGTCTCTATGGTATAATATCAAGCAGTTGCATAGCTACTGATGGGCCTGGGGCCCACCCACCTGTTAGTCAGGCACATCCAGTCAGTTGCTTCATAAGGTAGCCTAATGAGTGAATTCTGTTGCAATTATCACAATGTTTGACCTTTAAAAATAAGTTGTATTGTTTCTTGATTTTTGTTTTGCCATATAATAAAGAAGATAAGTTAGTTTTGTGAGTAGTAGTGTGTGTGTGTAGAATACAAGCTGGATGTATCTTCTGCATGTCTTTCGGGCTAGTGTGTTCACGTAGAGATTTTCAAGGGCCACTGTGAATAAATCTAGATTTATATGCAAAGAGACCAGATAGTCTATGCATGACCTGACATTTTATTTGCATCCAGAATGAGGCTATGTGAACATTACAGAGCGCTGAACCAAAGTCTCTTTCAAGGAAAGTTGGTTAAATCAGTGGCCACATTTTCAACGTCGGGCAGCTCATCCAAGATAAGTCCTATCTAAATGAATGGGGGAATCCTGAAATCTCAAAAACTGCCCTATTAACTCACAAATAAATTGCAATTTTCAA